>NW_019430066.1:0-456 GCF_002814215.2 Seriola lalandi dorsalis
TAAGGCATACAACGGCATAGTATACTAAAGCATTAAAATGGCAAAAGACACCATGTCATAATAAGGCATAAAACGTCATAGAATACTAAGGCATAAAAACATCAAAAAATGTCACGTTATTTTAAGGCACGAAAATATTAAAAAACGCCATAGTATAGTAAGGCATAAAACGTCGTAGCATACTAAGGCATAAAAATGGCAAAAGACGTCATGTCATAATAGGGCATAAAACGTCATAGAATACTAAGGCATAAAAACATCAAAAAATGTCACGTTATTTTAAGGCACGAAAATATTAAAAAACATCATAGTTTACTAAGGCATAAAACGTCATAGTATACTAAGCTATAAAAATGGCAAAAGACGTCATGTCATAATAAGGCATAAAACGTCATAGAATACTAAACATCATAGTATGGTAAGGCATACAACGGCATAGTATACTAAAGCATTAAA
>NW_019430067.1:0-537 GCF_002814215.2 Seriola lalandi dorsalis
GAAGTCCAGTATTGTAGTGAGAAACCAGATCATCAGGGGTGGACAGGTTGTGGATGTCAGGGAGGCAGAAGGAGTGGATACTTGATGTGAGAGTGGCAGGGTTGATGTTCTTTATATTCCGGAATGAAATGAGGCGTGGTGTTTTAGAAAAGGAAAGAGTGAGTTTCACTGTAAATGAGAGGAGAAAGTGGTCAGTTATGGGGAGTTCATCAGCTGTAAGTTCAAGGGGGGTGACACCAGGGCAGCAGATTAAATCCAGAATGTGTCCTTTGGAGTGTGTGGGAATAGTGGTATGCTGCTGACATCCAAAACTCTCTAATCAGGATGTGAAGTCTTTGGTGAGAGGTAGATTGATTATGTCCATGTGGATATTGAAATCACCCACCAGTATTATATTTGGTGAGAGAGAGGATAAATGGGAGAGGAAAGCAGCAAAGTCATTTAAAAAGTCACTATTCGGTTTGGGGGGGGGCGGTAGACAGTAGCAATGATGGTTGGAGTGGGACCAGACAGCTCGCAGACAGTGGATTCAAACGA
>NW_019430068.1:0-448 GCF_002814215.2 Seriola lalandi dorsalis
AATTTTAAGTACTTTTGGTTTTATTGGAAATCGAGGAAGGGGTCTTTTCCCTCCCTTAGTCAGTGGTGGGAGGTGGGCAAGGGTCAGATTAGGGTCTTCTGCCAGCAGTACTCAGCATACTCCACGGCTAACATCAGGAGGGCTGTGGAGCAGCTGGAGGCAGAGATCAGAGAGCTGGAGAGTGTGTCCTCAGCCGACACAGAGACTCTGGCCTCCAGAAGACAGCAGCTGAGCTCTATCCTCCATGAGAGAGCCAAAGGAGCTCTGGTCCGAGCTCGCTTCATTTCACTGAAGGATATGGACGCTCCGACCAGCTTCTTCTTCAGCCTGGAGAGGTCCGAGGCCCAGAGGAAGCAGATGGTGTGTCTCCGCCTGCCGGACGGAAGGTTGACCTCTGACCCGGCGGAAATGAGGAGACACACGGTGGAGTATTACTCTGACCTGTTCA
>NW_019430069.1:0-591 GCF_002814215.2 Seriola lalandi dorsalis
AAACGTGAGTCGGCAATACCTGTGTGAGAGAGAGGAGAGAGGATCGCGGACCTCTGTTTTTTTTCTACTTCCCTTAGTTCATTCTTCTTTCTTTTTTCATTACATCTTACTTTTCCGTGCATCCTTTGTTTGTTTATTTGTTTGGACATTCCCCCCGGCAGTTTTACTGTTCGGGGGAGGCTTATTTGAGTTTTTTTTTTCTCATGTTTCTCGGACGGATTTAATGGTGACGGAAGCAGGAAATGGCTCATTAATTACGGAAATGGATCACGGACATAAAACAAGTCAAGATGTAGCGGAGAAAGAAATGAATGAGTGGGAAGTAGTCGAAACAAAAGAACAGAGAGTCAGAAGAAAGAGGTTGGAAAAAAAAAGTAGCGAAGAGAGCACGGGAACAGCTGATTCAGCGATGACGGCGCCGGCGAGAGGAGAGAGAGAGGAGAGAGAGCGGCGAGCAGCATTGACAGCTGCAACGGGCAGAGGACGGAGGAGCGAGACCGGAGGAGCCGTGAGGGAGAGCGGAGATGGAGATCGGACCAGGCCGGGACTCCATGGAGCTCCGAGAGCGGCGGCGGAGAGGGAGAGAGCAGC
>NW_019430070.1:0-568 GCF_002814215.2 Seriola lalandi dorsalis
GAATCTCTGAGCCGATATATTTACTATACCACTTGGGGTTAGCTGACAATCTGGCGAAGAGCTGTGGACTGGACCAAGGCTTTATGCAGACTGGAGTGAAGGTGACTTGATTGCAGATTGCTGGCAGGTGGCTTGATTACTGACAGCTGGCAGGTGTGCAGGTCAGCTCCGCCCAGCTCCAGACAGACAAAAACTAAGATCCTGACAGTACCCCCCCCTTAATGGGAGCCCCCTGGCGACCCCCAGGCTTGGCAGGATGAGCCCTATGAAACTCCCTCACCATATCAGGGTCCAAAATGAGGGACCGAGAGATCCAAGACCGCTCCTCTGGTCCATACCCCTCCCAATCGACCAAGTATTGCAGCCCCCGGCCCCTGCGGCGAACATCCAGGAGCCTGCGCACCGTAAACACCGGATGATCATCAATGAGCCGGGGGGGAGGAGGGGGAACGGCCGGAGGGCAAAGGTCACTGCTGTGGACAGGCTTTAACTGGGAAACATGAAAAGTGGGGTGGATACGGAGGGATTTGGGGAGCTCAAGGCGGACAGCAGAGGGATTGATTATCCT
>NW_019430071.1:0-502 GCF_002814215.2 Seriola lalandi dorsalis
TCCCAGTTCTTCTCACTTCCTGCAAGCAGGGTCAATCCAATGAAGGCCATGAATTCATCTTTGAGGACATTTTTCCATTCTTTTCCTCTAGCTGTTGCTACTCTCCGTCCTTCCAAGTTTGTGCACTTCATCACCTCTTGTATTATATCATTAGTCTTAGCTAGTTATAACGTAGGCTAATTTGTTGATAAATAATAATAACAACAGTCATGAAAGACACACACACAATATTATATGAAGATAATACTTACACGTATCAGCTCTTGCTTTGTAAAATAATCTTACTGAGGGGTGACACTTCTGATATAGTCTGTGTGATCCAAAGTTAATTTATTCCTGACAGCCACAGTTGATAAGAATCAAAGGTTCCCATTGGATTCCATAGAAAATGCATGCGGGTCATTTTTGACCCACTTATGGAAGCTTGGGGTAGTAATACAAAAACTACAATTTCTTAAAATGTATAAAAGGTAAGTTAAAAATGTAAATGGCATTATATCAA
>NW_019430072.1:0-417 GCF_002814215.2 Seriola lalandi dorsalis
TTTGCTTCAGAGTGTTTGATAACTTTATATGGACGCTGTGAAATTTACACTGTAAATTTAGTCAAACCACAGCCTCTGTCTCCCATTCAAATACAAACGTTTTGCTGCCACCTCTGAGTTAGTTAAGTAATGTAAAGATACATTTCAATCGCATTATCACTTCCCCAACAGTTTGACAAATCCCCAGTTGATTATTTTTAGGTGTTTTGTGAAGACACGTGAAGTGCGTGAAGTACCTGACCTTTAAACATTCACATGAGTAAAAGTGTAAATGCTAATGTCATTTTTTTGTAAAATCAATTCTGAAATCCCTGATAGTGATGCTTAAACGCTGTGCTCGACCAAGCGACATCTTTTGAGCAGTAATGATGAACGCAGCCTGAAATCTGCACCTTAAACCCTGAAGATCAGTGGTTT
>NW_019430073.1:0-724 GCF_002814215.2 Seriola lalandi dorsalis
ATGACTTTTAATGCCATAGTATAATATGACATTTTTTGGCATTTTTATGCCATACTATACTGTGACTTTTTTTCACATTTTTATGCCATACTATACTATGACATTTTTTTTTACATTTTTATGCCTTACTGTACTATGACGTATTATGACATTTTCATGCCATACTATACTATGACGTTTTTTTGACATTTTTATGCCATACTATACTATGAAATTTTTTAACATTTTTATGCCTTACTGTACTATGATGTATTATGACATTTTTATGGCTTACTATACTATGACATTTTTATTCCTTAACATACTATGATGTTTTTTGACATTTTTATGACATGCTATACCATGACGTTCTTATGCCTTACTATCCAATATGGTTTTTAGGACTTTTTATGCCTTACTGTACTTTGACGTTTTATCACATTTTTATGGCTAGCTATACTATGACTTTTAATGCCATAGTATAATATGACATTTTTTGGCATTTTTATGCCATACTATACTGTGACTTTTTTCACATTTTTATGCCATACTATACTATGACATTTTTTTTACATTTTTATGCCTTACTGTACTATGACGTATTATGACATTTTCATGCCATACTATACTATGACGTTTTTTTGACATTTTTATGCCATACTATACTATGACATTTTTTAACATTTTTATGCCTTACTGTACTATGATGTATTATGACATTTTTATGGCTTACTATACTATGACA
>NW_019430074.1:0-557 GCF_002814215.2 Seriola lalandi dorsalis
GTGATGAAAGGTGATGTACTCTGAGTAAACGTGTTACTGCGGCACATTTTTAAAAGGGGAAGAGGAGGGTAAAACATCTTATATGGGGATGATAATAATAATATATGGTAAAAGTATTAAACAACATCTTTAGGCTGCCAAGGAGCCAGTATCAGTTCCCAGGTGAAAACAGCACCAAAAGCAATCAGTTCATTCCAGTCAGGCTTTTTGCAGCCTGTGCACACAGCTGATAATTATTAATGTACACTCAGTTGACAATTTATTAGGAACGTCTAGCTAAAACTGATATAGTCTAAAACAACAGCCCTGTAATAAATCGTCCTTCATGAAGATTATAGTGTTTATACAGAGGTGTTTCTGTTATTCAGCCTATCTTTGTTGATATAAATGGGTTGGACAAAATAATAGAAAATAATAGAAACTTGAAAGCCATGGCGAGTGTCTTTATGTAGCAGTAGTTTTGTGTTGGCATCGGTTCTGAATATTTATTCAGCCTTGCAGGTAACACTCTTCCAAACAAACATATTTACACCTGATATAAACTGATTGATTTCCTC
>NW_019430075.1:0-356 GCF_002814215.2 Seriola lalandi dorsalis
CATCTTTATCCACTTTCTGTGGTGTTGGAATAAAAAAGAGGCCCTTCTCCAACAGCTCTCTCTCTGCCTCTTGTAACACGAAAATTTGTGACAGATTCAAAATGTTTGTTTGTGCGTTTATATCCATGGGGGTGAGTAATCTCGAACCCCCAGGCTTTAGTTTAATTGTTCCATCCAAGATGTAAAAATCAGTGATGCCGTCTCCGCCGTCCAGTGAACTGGATCGTGTGTGTGAACTTTAAAAAGATGGTCGTCCACCATATTCAGTGTTCTGAAGCTCTTCAGTATGTGATTATTAATTTCTTTTATGAGTATTTTTACTCTTGGTGCAAGTCTTTGTGAAAACTGTATGAGGG
>NW_019430076.1:0-534 GCF_002814215.2 Seriola lalandi dorsalis
GAATGGAAGGAAAACAATTGTCCACTAACTAAGACTTGGACAACATGTTACACACAGTCTCTCCTAGACTTAACAAGCTGTTTCACAAAAGCAAGAGAGCTTAACTAGCTCTATGAGGTGTGAATGAAAAATGGTATCTCCCTGTTTCTTGGATGAATGGTAATATGGTAATCTTAGTTCTTCCACACTCCACATGACTTTGTATTGACAAACGACATTCACGTATCAAACATGTGGCAGTTAAATGAATAATAAAAATCATCAAACTCACACTGACAGAGCTTATGGAACTCAGGTTTTCTGGAGCCGCCCTGATATACACAAAAGTGACACTCAACACTGTTTAACTCAATCACTCTGTAGCTTTGATGCACCATGGCACAGCTCAACTGCTACTTCACAATTTCAATGTCAAATTCCTCCAATGATGTAAAGTGCTGACTCACCAGAAAAATTCCATGAAAATTCCCTGTCTTCCAAGCGATGGTGGTATAGTGGTGAGCATAGCTGCCTTCCAAGCAGTTGACCCGGGTT
>NW_019430077.1:0-614 GCF_002814215.2 Seriola lalandi dorsalis
TTAAGGCCTAAAAACATCAAAATACGTCATAATATATTAAGTTATACATATGTTATAGTATATTAATGCCTATAAAGTGAGAAAAACGACACATTATAGTATGGCAAAAAAATGAAAAAGTGGCATAGTGTATTAAGGCATAAAAATATCAGAAAACATCATAATATAGTAATGTATACACGTCATAGTAAATTAATGCCTATAAAGTAAGAAAAACGACACATTATACTATGGCAAAAAAAGCGAAAAAACGACATAGTATAGTATGGCAAAAACAGTGAAAAAATGGCATAGTGTTTTAAGGCATAAATATATCAGAAAACGTTATAATATAGTAATGTATACAGATGTCATAGTATATTAATGCCTATAAAGTGAGAAAAATGACATAGTATAGCACGGCAAAAAAAGTGAAAAAACGACATAGTATAGTATGGCAAAAAAAGTGAAAAAATGGCATAGTGTTTTTAGGCATAAAAATATCAGAAAACGTCATAATATGGTAATGTATGGCGATGTCATAGTATATTAAAACCTAAAGAGTGAAAAAACGACATAGTATAGTATGGCAAAAAAAGTGAAAAAAATGCATAGTTCATTTTGGCATAAAGACA
>NW_019430078.1:0-541 GCF_002814215.2 Seriola lalandi dorsalis
AGAAGCTACTGCTATTTAGTGTACAGCTTGAGAAGTTTCAGCTCGGAACTCCTGTCGAAGCTGCACTGTTATTAGCTTAGCCCAGCTACTGAGCTAACTCGTAGTGTGTTGTTAGCATTCGCTATCAAAGCGAACGGACTTAGCCGTGAGGAGCTAAACCAGCTTCTGCTATCGGCTGTGCCTGCGGTCTCAGCACGGGAGCACGAGGATTCGGATCGGCCGCTGCCAGTGTGTGTGACTCGTCGTCGGTGGTCGTCGTCCCGGACTGCCAGGGAGGCTCCATTGCCTGCTCACCGGCCAGTCTTCAATCCACCTGCAGTGTCGTCTTCAGGACTCGGACCGGGTAAACTGCTGTTCTTTGGATTGGAGGTAACACTTTTCCTTTACTGTTCCTGGATCGTTGGGAATAAAGTTGGATTTCCTCGCACTCAACACTCACCATATCAGGCCTGCAACGGGGTTATTTTGTTTTGCCGGCTGTGTGTATATGTGTGTGTGAGTGTGGGCCCACTGAGTTGTGTTTGAGTTTACTACTGAAAGT
>NW_019430080.1:0-1430 GCF_002814215.2 Seriola lalandi dorsalis
ACTATGCCTTAGTATACCATGAAGTTTTTTGACATTTTAATGCCTTATTTTACTATGCCGTTTTTTGACATTTTTATGCCTTACTATACTATGCCTTACAATGCTATGAAATTTCATGATGTTTTTATGCCTTATTATACTATGCCTTTTTTGACGTTTTTATGCCTTACTATACTATGCTGTTTTTTGACATTTTTATGCCTGATTATACTATGCCGTTTTTTGACATTTTTATGCCTTACTATACCATGCCTTACAATGCTATGAAATTTTATAATGTATTAATGCCTTATTATACGATGAAGTTTTTTGACATTTTTATGCCTTACTATATATACTATGCCGTTTTTTGACATTTTTATGCCTGATTATACTATGCATTACAATACATGAAATTTTATAACATATAAATGCCTTATTATACTATGCCGTTTTTTGACATTTTTATGCCTTACTATACTATGCCATACAATGCTATGAAATTCTATGATGTTTTTATGCCTTATCAAACTATGCTGTTTTTTGACATTTTTATGCCTTACTATACTATGCCGTTTTTTGAAATTTTTATGCCTTATTATACTATGCCGTTTTTTGACATTTTTATGCCTTACTATACTATGCCTTACAATGCAATGAAATTTTATGATGTTTTTATGCCTTATTATTCTATGAAGTTGTTTGACGTTTTCATGTCTTACTATTCTATGCCGTTTTTTGACATTTTTATGCCTTACTATACTATTACGCTTTTTGGCATTTTTATGCCTGATTATACTATGTCTTACTATAGTTTGACGTTTTTGACGTTTTCATGCCTTACTATACTATCCCGTTTTTTGAGGTTTTATGTCTTATTATACTATGCCTTAATATACTATGACGTTATTTGACATTTTCATGCCTTACTATACAATGCCTTACTATACTATGCCGTTTTTTTGACATTTTCATTACTTACTATACAATGCCTTACTATACTATGAAGTTTTTTGACATTTTTATGCCTTATTATACTATGTCTTACTATAGTTTGACGTTTTTTGACATTTTTATGCCTTACAATACTATGTCTTACTATACTATGACGTTTTTTGACATTTTTATGTCTTACTATACTATGCCGTTTTTTGACGTTTTTATGCCTTGTTATACTATGAAGTTTTTTGACATTTTTATGCCTTACTATACTATGCTTTACTATACTATGACATTTTATGACGTTTTTATGTCTGATAATACTATGAAGTTTTTTGACGTTTTTATTCATTACTCTACAGTGCCTTACTATACTATGACGTTTTTTGACATTTTTATACCTTACTATACAATGCCATACTATACTATGAAGTTTTTTGACATTTTTATGTCTTACTACACTATGCCTTTTTTTGACGTTTTTATGCCTTACTATACTATGCTGTTTTTTG
>NW_019430081.1:0-757 GCF_002814215.2 Seriola lalandi dorsalis
CATACTATACTATGTCGTTTTTATGACTTTTTATGCAGTATTATACTATGCCGTTTTTATGACTTTTAATGCATTACTGTACTATGTTGATTTATGCCTTGCTATACTATGAAGTTTTTATGACTTTTTATACCATAATATACTAAGATGTTTTTATGACTTTTTATGCCATACTATACTATGTCGTTTTTATGACTTTTAATGCCTTACTATACTATGACATTTTATGCCTTACTATACTATGAAGTTTTTATGACTTTATACCATAATATACTATGTCGTTTTTATAACTTTTTATGTCATGCTATACTATGTTGTTTTTATGACTTTTTATGCAGTACTATACTATGCCGTTTTTATGACTTTTAATGCCTTACTGTACTATGTTGAGTTATGCCTTGCTATACTATGAAGTTTTTATGACTTTTTATACCATAATATACTAAGATGTTTTTATAACTTTTTACAGTATGCCATACTATACTATGTCGTTTTTATGACTTTTTATGCAGTACTATACTATGTTGTTTTTATGACTTTTAATGCCTTACTGTACTATGTTGATTTATGCCTTGCTATACTATGTCGTTTTTTATGACTTTTTACAGTATGCCATACTATACTATGTCGTTTTTATGACTTTTTATGCAGTATTATACTATGCCGTTTTTATGACTTTTAATGCCTTACTGTACTATGTTGATTTATGGCTTGCTATACTATGAGGTTTTTATGACTTTTTATACCATAATATACT
>NW_019430082.1:0-428 GCF_002814215.2 Seriola lalandi dorsalis
ATTATTTACACCAACTCAGTCTGTTGTGGTACTGACTAAGGTGTCTTGCACTGGGAAAGAGGGAAAAATATGTTTAGGTAAACATGTCAAATTGTGGGACCAGTATCCCAAAGAATAGCAGGCAATAGCACGGTTACCAGTTGTGTGTGAGCATAGAAAACCTATAGTATTGATAGCGGCATAGCAGTGTGTCCACTGCACCTGTGGTCTTGAGCAGGATCTTATGTGTATTTGCAGCCTGGTGAATCACCCCCACTTGTACACATTTTACGCAGTCGACAAATACCATACGTTTAAATGGCAGAGAGGATTGTGAAAGGTGGATTTGACTGAAGACACAACACCAGCTCTTTTCAACACAACCAATACTAAAGATTAACTGTTTATACTCGCACCTGGCACCTTAGGATGTTTCAAGTGTGCACTGT
>NW_019430083.1:0-1460 GCF_002814215.2 Seriola lalandi dorsalis
ATCATAGTATGGCAAGGCATGAGACGAAATAATGTAATTAGGCATAAAAATGCCAAAAAAACGTCATAGTATATTAAGGCATAAAAGGTCATGAAAACGTCATATTATGGTAAGTTATCAAACGACATAGTACAGTAAGGCATAAAAACATAAAAATACCAAAAAAGTCATACTATACTATGGCATAAAAATGCCAAAAAACGTCATAGTATAGTATGGCATAAAACGTCAAAAAAACAACATAGTATATTAAGGCATAAAAGGTCATATAAACGTCATAGTATGGCAAAGCATGTGATGAAATAATATAATTAGGCAGAAAAATGCCAAAAAACATCATAGTATAGTATGGCATAAAACGTCAAAAAAAAAAAAAGTATATTAAGGCATAAAACGTCATATAAACGTCATAGTATGGCAAGGCATGTAATGAAATAATATAATTAGGCATAAAAATGCCAAAAAACATCACAGTATGTTATGGCAGAAAAATGCCAAAAAAGGTCATAGTATATTAGGGCATAAAAGGTCATGAAAACGTCATATTATGGTAAGTTATCAAACGACATAGTATAGTAAGGCATAAAAACATAGAAAATACCAAAAAGTCATACTATACTATGGCATAAAAATGCCAAAAAACGTCATAGTATAGTATGGCATAAAACGTCAAAAAAACAACATAGTATATTAAGGCATAAAAGGTCATATAAACGTCATAGTATGGCAAGGCATGTTATGAAATAATATAATTATGTATAAAAATGCCAAAAAACATCACAGTATGTTATGTTAGAAAAATGCCAAAAAAGGTCATAGTATAGTATGGCATAAAACGTCAAAAAAAAAAACATAGTATATTAAGGCATAAAAGGTCATATTAACATCATAGTATGGCAAGGCATGAGATCAAATAATGTAATTAGGCATAAAAATGCCAAAAAACGTCATAGTATAGTATGGCATAAAACGTTAAAAAGATATAGTATTTTAAGGCATAAAAGGTCATATAAACTTCATAGTATGGCAAGGCATGTGACGAAATAATATAATTAGGCATAAAAATGCCAAAAAAAATCACAGTATGTTATGGCAGAAAAATGCCAACAAACGTCATAGCATAGTATGGCAAAAAAAGTAAAAAAAAACTTCATAGTATATAAGGGCATAAAAGGTCATGAAAACGTCATATTATGGTAAGTTATCAAACGACATAGTATAGTAAGGCATAAAAACATAAAAATACCCAAAAAGTCATACTATACTATGGCATAAAAATGCCAAAAAACTTCATAGTATAGTATGGCATAAAAATGCCAAAAAACTTCATAGTATAGTATGGCATAAAAAGTCAAAAACACATGATAGTATATTAAGGCATAAACATTCATGAAAACGTCATAGTATGGCAAAGCATGAGATGAAATGATATAGTATGGCATAAAAATGCCAAAAAATGT
>NW_019430084.1:0-536 GCF_002814215.2 Seriola lalandi dorsalis
CTATATCAATACTGTGAAAGTATCAAAGCCTCAGTCCACAGAGAAATGCACACAGCCTGTATTCAGAAACTGAGCCTTAAAACCAGCCGTCAGGACTTCTGGAACTTTGTGATGTCACAACAAAGCAGTCACCAAGCCCCGCCCACCTGGACCCACCATCAAAACCTTTACAGGATTTGGTTTCTCTGAGTGTTTTTACCTGAAATCTGCTATATTTTTATTGGATCACTCAGAAAACAGTGAGCAAATCAGAAGAGAGGCTCAGAGCCTCCTCTCTTCTGATTGGCTCACCGACCTGTTGTTACTAGAGCTTCAGAGAGAAGCCTGAGAGAGGAGATGTAAAACTACACTGAGATGGTTTTTGGTTTCTTAAAAACCACAAATATATCTTCTTATGGAACAACACTTCAAATAAACCACAGAAGAAGAAGAAAATATGGAGCTTCAGAGCGAGTTACAAGGTGCATGTTAATAATATGTACAGGAGCAATGATCACAGCAAACAGCAGCTGCTTCATTGTATATGAACATGTGAA
>NW_019430085.1:0-914 GCF_002814215.2 Seriola lalandi dorsalis
ACGTTTATTTACATTTGTATGCCTTACTATGCTATGTCGTTTTATTCCTTACCATATTATGACATTTATATCATCTTTTTGTGCCTTAATTAACTCTTTTTATTTTTTTGACGTTTTATGCCATACTATACTATGCTGTTTTTTGACGTTTTTAAGCCTTACTACACTATGTTGATTTATTCCTCACCATACTATGACCTTTTTATGACCTTTTATGCCTTAAAACTCTATGATATTTTTTTGACATTTTATGCCATACTATACTATGACGTTTTTTAACATTTTTATGAAATACTATACTATGACATTTTTTGACATTCTAAAGCCTTACTACACTATGTCAATTTATTCCTCACAATACTATGACCTTTTTATGACCTTTTATGCCTTAATATACTATAATGATTTTTTGACATTTTATGCCATACTATACTATGACGTTTTTTCACATTTTTATGACATACTATACCATGTCGTTTTTTGACATTTTTAAGCCTTACTACACTATGTTGATTTATTCCTCACCATACTATGACCTTTTTATGACCTTTTATGCCTGAATATACTAAAATGATTTTTTGACATTTTATGCCATACTATACTATGATGTTTTTTCACATTTTCATGCAATACTATACTATGTCGTTTTTCACATTTTTATGCCTTACTATGCTGTCATTTTATTCCTTACCATACCATGACATTTATATAACCTTTCATGCCTTAATTAACTTTTTTTTTTATTTTGACGTTTTATGCCATACTATACTTTGTCGTTTTTTGACATTTTTAAGCCTTACTACACTATGTTGATTTATTCCTCACCATACTATGACCTTTTTATGACCTTTTATGCCTTAATATACTATAATGATTTTTTGACATTTTATGCCATACTATACTATGACGTTTTT
>NW_019430086.1:0-524 GCF_002814215.2 Seriola lalandi dorsalis
TGATGCCTTACCATACTATGACGTTTTTATGACCTTTTATGCCTTAATATACTATGATGTTTTTTTGACGTTTTATGCCATAGTATACTATGACGTTTTTATGACCTTTAATGCCATACTATACCATGATGTTTATTGTCATTTTATGCCTTCCAATACAATTTCGTTTGATGCCTTACAATAGTATGATGTTTGTATGACAATTTATGCCTTAATATACTATGATGTTTTTTTGACATTTTATGCCATACTATACTATGACGTTTTATCACATTTTGTGCCTTCCAATACAATTTCATTTGATGCCTTACCATACTATGACATGTTTATGAATAATTATGCCCTAATATACTATGATGTTTTTTTGACATTTTATGCCATACTATACTATGACGTTTTATGACATTTTTATGACATAGTATACAATGACGTTTTTTGTCATTTTTATGCTTTCCAATACAATTTCATTTGATGCCTTACCATACTATGACGTTTTTATGACCTTTTATGCCTTAATATACTAT
>NW_019430087.1:0-510 GCF_002814215.2 Seriola lalandi dorsalis
GAACCAGGAGGTTAATCAATGAAGTAAAGACTGAACCTTTTAAATCCAAATAAGGACATTCATGGGTTTTTTTCCAGCGCTGCCTGCAGATGGTGGTATAATTCAGTTTGTGCTAGTTGAGGTAGAGAAGAAGTCATGAAACACTGAATGAAGCAGTTTGACATTTAAAGTCAGAGTTTGAGCGACGCTGTACGGAGGACAGAGACTCAGGGAAGAGCTGGAGCTGGAGCTGAGATTGATGCTAACCTTTGCTCTGATTGTTTCTCTGATAACTTATGAACCAGACGTTCAGCAGGTTTTTACCAGCAGCTGAATTAACACACCAGGGGATTAAAACCAGTAGAAACACTGAATAAAGCAGTTTGACTTTAAGACTCAGAGATTCAGTGACACAGGACAGGACGTCTCCAGCAGCTGGGAGCTGAGCTGTCTAACATTTCCTCAGCTTGTTTCTCTGATAACTTCAGATCCAGACGTCCGACGACTAAAATCCTTCATCTGGTTCAAATA
>NW_019430088.1:0-532 GCF_002814215.2 Seriola lalandi dorsalis
TGGCTGTTTCCTCCAACATCCAGCCCAGTTACAGGAAATATGGTCACAATCTCTCCTTTCTGAGTTACCGAATTAGAAGATGGCCCGAAATGTTTTTGCAGAACATTATGATGTCACAGTGAAGTTGACCTCTGACCTTTTGTCTATAATATGTCATAACTTCTGATTATCTTGTTAGATATTTGAGTTAAATTGCGTCACAATTCGTGTATGAATTAGTGAGTTATGGCCAAAAATGTGTTTTGTGAGGTCACAGTCGACCTTGGCCAGGTGCCCTGGGGGACTTGAGTAGAAATGTCCCTCTGTGATGGTCGGATTGGGGGTGTATGCGTTTTATATTTTGCACCATGTTGCTGTTGAGTTTCTGAGGCACTAGACGTGGAATCGACTGGTTAACAAACATAGTTAGTTCTGACCAAATAATCTGGTTGGACGCCACATTAACGGTCGTTATCTATCTTAGATTGTAACAAACTTTGCAAAGATGATATTGCTGAAATAATCATTAGAAATTTTGTTTTATAGTTCTATG
>NW_019430089.1:0-478 GCF_002814215.2 Seriola lalandi dorsalis
TTTTATTGATGTTGTCTAAAGAGTACAACAAGTGTTTGATGGAGGAAGAGCCAGACAGAGCAGAGTCTGCAGCTCTGAAGGAGACACATCACATGTGTGACAGGAAGAGACAGCTCAGTGTGGTCTGAGAACAGCTAAGGTGAAAATCGCGAGGCCCGTTAATGCCATGTTTTGCAAGAAAAAAGTGTGAAATTAGCTTGTGAACACTGGCTGACTTTCATTTCAACTTCTGTTCATTTGAAAAAAAAAAAAAACACATAGCACAAACTAGTAACTGCATATTTTAATGGTGATGTCAAAGTAAGTGTGTGTAAGGATCTGGTAAATCTATGAGGAAAAGTACATTTGTAGTTGAGCATTTGGTCCCATCTACCGACCTAGTATTCCACTGTGGTGACAAACAGCACCGTCTGTGTCACTATCTGTATCATTAAAGGGGCTATTTGTAAGTTTTCTGTGGTTACTTGACAAGAGCTTT
>NW_019430090.1:0-433 GCF_002814215.2 Seriola lalandi dorsalis
ACTGAAGGAGGAGACATCACAGTCTCTTGCTCGTTTATCCTCAATGGAAATACGAAGATCTTCTGTAAGGACAAATGTGAAAAAAAAGAAGACATTCTCCTTGAAACAACAGAAGACAGAGCTGAGAGAAGCAGATACAGGATTGAATATGAAAGAGGAGCTGTTACAGAAAGAGCAACTCTTTATGTGAGCATCACACAGCTGAGCATGTCTGACTCTGGACAGTACTGGTGTGGTTTGAAAAGATTTGGTCCAGATGGATACGAGGAGTTTGAGATCAGAGTCATAGAAGGTGAGTTTCTACTGAAATTATAGAAATGTTCCTTCATGTCTCTGCAGGTGTGAAGAAACTTTCACTGGTCCCTGACAGCTATTTATGTTTCTAATAACCTGATATGATAAAAAACTTAGTGCTGCTTATTTTCATCACTGT
>NW_019430091.1:0-574 GCF_002814215.2 Seriola lalandi dorsalis
GCTAGAACTAAGAAAAGGAAGAAAGAAAAAAGAACGATGAATAAACTAGGTGTTTAAAAAACATTTTTTTTGTTACAATGTTGCTGCTGCACTCCCTGAACGTCAATGGTCTCCGCACTTGTGGCAGGATGAAAAATATATTAAGTAATCCAGCCTGCGATGTCCTATGTCTCCAGGAGACAAGATGGGATGAGGACAGCTTAAAAGCAGCAACAAAGATAAATAAAGGGGAAATATATTATAATAATGGCACTAATAAATCATGTGGAATAGCTACTATAATAAATACTAATATGATAGAAAATAGTAAACTAATATATAAGGATAATGAAGGTAGAATATTAATTATAGATATCATAGTAAATAATAGTACCTTTAGAATAATCAATGTATATGCCAGTAATTGTGAAAAAGAAAGGAAAGAGATGTTTAATAAAATAGGAAGATGGGTAAATAACAAAACTTTAATAGTTGGGGACTTTAATACAGTGTTAACAAAATCGGATATATCTGTAAATAATGTATATAAAAATGACAGCAGTAGAACAGCATTATATGAATTGATGAACAATTA
>NW_019430092.1:0-437 GCF_002814215.2 Seriola lalandi dorsalis
TACTATGACTTTTTTTATGACGTTTTAAGCCTTACTATACTGTTTCATTTTTGACTTTTTATCCCTTACTTAACTATGACTTTTTTATGACTTTTTATTCTTTACTATACTATGACTTTTTATGCCTTCCTATACTGTGTCTTTTCATGCCTTACTATACTATGACTTTTTTATGACTTTTTATGCCTTACTAAAAATACTTTTAGTAAGGCATAAAAAGTCATAAAAAATTGACAGCATAAGTCAACTTAATTAATAGTTTAAGAAGGTATACAAAGTCACAAAAAGTCATTGTACAATAAGGCACGAAAGATATTTAAAAAGTCATAGCATAGTAAGGCATAAACACTCATTGTATAGTGAGGCATAAAAAGTCATAAAAAAGTAATTGTACAATAAGGCATGAAAGAAATTTCAAGCAATTCATAGTATAGTAA
>NW_019430093.1:0-467 GCF_002814215.2 Seriola lalandi dorsalis
TATTCCTTACCATACTATGACATTTTTATCACCTTTTATGCCTTAATGTACCATGATGTCTTTTTGACATTTTTATGCCATACTATACTATGACGTTTTTTGACATTTTTATGCCTTACTATACTATGTCGTTTTATTCCTTACCATACTATGACGTTTTTATTGCCTTTTATGCCTTAATAAACCATGATGTTTTTTGACGTTTTATGCCATACTATACCATGAAGTTTTTTTGCTTTTTATGCCTTATTATACTATGACGTTTTTTGACATTTTCATGACATACTATACTATGACGTTTTTTGACATTTTAATGCCTTACTATACTATATCGTTGTATTCCTTACCATACTATGACATTTTTATCACCTTTTATGCCTTAATATACCATGATGTTTTTTTGACATTTTCATGCCATACTATACTATGACGTTTTTTGACATTTTCAGGCCATACTATACTATGAC
>NW_019430094.1:0-529 GCF_002814215.2 Seriola lalandi dorsalis
GTCCACTGGTCTGAAAGTGCAGCATGGAGATTATTGTGAACACAACAGATGGAACAGTAGTTGTTGTACATGTACAGACCATAAATATGGAGTCCAGCTGTGTTTGATGCTGCTGGGCAGACTGAGCACTGGGAACCTCTGAGCTCTCCTGGTCCACTCTGTGGAGGAATCATGAAGAATGAGCTCACATTATGTCTGTCCACACAGAGAGCTACACAAGCTAAAGGTCCATGAAGTCATGTTTGGATGTGACAGCCAATCAGACGACTCCCTGTAGTGGTAAAGGTTTACTAGTCCTGCTGATCCCACTGAGAATCAACAGCTCAGTCTACAGCTGCTTGTAGCTTTCAGCTCAGTGTTTGGCTTCAGTCAGTTTGGTTTAGTCCCAACAGCTCTCACCAACCCTCCATATAGCTCTCCCTCCCTCACTGAACACTGCTGACGTGCCCTGAAGCAAGGCAGTGATTGGTCAGCTGAGTGCAGGTGAGGAAGTGGGCGGGGTTTGAACTTCTCTCTTCACACAAACTGT
>NW_019430095.1:0-560 GCF_002814215.2 Seriola lalandi dorsalis
GACTGATCAACTGACAACCAACCAACCAACCAACAACCGACTGACCGACTGATCAACTGACAACCAACCAACCAACAACCGACTGACCAACTGATCAACTGACAACCAACAACCGACTGATCAACTAACAACCAACCAACCAACAACCGACTGATCAACTGACAACCAACCAACCAAAAACCGACTGACTGACTGATAACCAACAGATCAACTGACAACCAACCAACCAACTGACAACCAACCAACCAACCAACAACCGACTGATCAACTGACAACCAACCAACCAACAACCGACTGACCAACTGACAACCAACAACCGACTGACCAACTGACAACCAACCAAAAACCGACTGATCAACTGACAACCAACAACCGACTGATCAACTAACAACCAACCAACCAACAACCGACTGATCAACTGACAACCAACCAACCAAAAACCGACTGACTGACTGATAACCAACAGATCAACTGACAACCAACCAACCAACTGG
This sequence comes from Seriola lalandi dorsalis, assembly GCF_002814215.2. NCBI lineage: Eukaryota > Metazoa > Chordata > Actinopteri > Carangiformes > Carangidae > Seriola > Seriola lalandi. The sequence goes on from NW_019430095.1 coordinate 495, forward strand.
CCAACTGACAACCAACCAACCAACCAACAACCGACTGATCAACTGACAACCAACCAACCAACAACC
>NW_019430096.1:0-427 GCF_002814215.2 Seriola lalandi dorsalis
AAAAAACGTCATAGTATAGTATGGCATAAAAATGTCAAAAAACGTCATAGTATAGTAAGGCATAAAAGTGGCAAAAAACGTCATACTATACTAAGGCATAAAAATGTCATAGTATAGTAAGGCATAAAAATGACAAAATAACATCATACTATAATAAGGTATGAAACGTCATAATATAATAATGTATAAAAATGTCAAAAAACGTCATACTATACTAAGGCATAAAAATGTCATAGTATAGTAAGGCATAAAAATGACAAAATAACATCATACTATAATAAGGTATGAAACGTCATAATATAATAATGTATAAAAATGTCAAAAAACGGCATAGTATTGTAAGGCATAAAAAAGTCAGAAAACATCATAGTATAGTACTGCATAAAAAAGTGAAAAAACGTCATAGTATAGTAAGGCATAAAAATGT
>NW_019430097.1:0-655 GCF_002814215.2 Seriola lalandi dorsalis
AACGCCATAGTATAGTATGGCATAAAACGTCAAAAAAACATCATAGTATATGAAGGCATAAAAGGTCATAAAAAGGTCATATTATGGTAAGGAATCAAAGGACACAGTATATTAAGTCATAAAAATGTGAAAAACGACATATTATGGAATGGCATAAAAATGGCATAAAACGTCAAAAAAAAAAAAAAGTATATTAAGGCATAAAAGGTGATAAAAAGGTCATAGTATGGTAAGGAATAAAAGGAAACAGTATAGTAAGGCATAAAAATGTGAAAAATGTCATAGTATAGTTTGGCATTAAAATATCCAAAAACGTCATAGTATAGGATGGCATAAAAAGTCAAAAAAACAACATTGTATATTAAGGCAAAAAAGGTCATAAAAAGGTCATATTATGGTAAGGAATAAAAGGACACAGTATAGTAAGTAATAAAAATGTCAAAAAAACGTCATGGTATAATATGGCTTAAAAATGTCAAAAAACGTCATAGTATAGTATAAAACGTCAAAAAAAAAAAAAGTATATTAAGGCATAAAAGGTCATAAAAAGGTCATATTATGGTAAGGAATCAAAGGACACAGTATATTAAGTCATAAAAATGTGAAAAACGACATATTATGGGATGGCATAAAAATGGCAAAAAATGCTAAAACG
>NW_019430098.1:0-369 GCF_002814215.2 Seriola lalandi dorsalis
GAGAGGTGGTGGGATGCGGGAGTGTGCGGTCTGCCTCCCGCATGCACGGAGCCATTGTGATCTTTTTAGACAGCACAGAGAAAGTCAACGCTGTGGTGGAGACAGGTGTCGTTATACAGGACACCTTTGTCCCTGTCCTCCCGCTGGTTAGTCCAGCTAAAAGGATCACAATCTCTAACGCTCCCCCGTTTATTAAAAATGACACCCTGTCCTCTGCACTGGCTCGATATGGACAACTGGTGTCTCCTATTAAGATGGTGTCTCTAGGCTGCAAGTCTCCCCTGCTGAAACATGTCGTGTGTCACCGCAGACAGGTGTTCATGGTGTTGAGAGAAAACACTGAGCTGAACCTCAGCTTTAATTTTAAGG
>NW_019430099.1:0-566 GCF_002814215.2 Seriola lalandi dorsalis
ATTACTTTTCATAACATAACACAGTGCTTTACACAACAGCAGAGGAAACGCCAAAGGCAGCATAAAAACTAAAGGATTCAGAATTGCAAATTAAAAATTTAGATCAACAAAATAAGACTAATAGGAAAGTGTGTGCTGTTCTTCTCTGCGGTGTGTTCAGGAAGCAGCATCAGGGTTATGGAAACCAACAGACTAAAAAAGCTGATGAGGAACACCAACTCTGTAATTTAGCAGTCTGGATGAGCTCCAGCAGAGTGTAAGACGGAGTGATTGAGGCGCTCCTCTGTGCCAACAGCCATGGAGCTGTACAGCAGCACCAATGCCCCACCATCCACCCAGACATTTGATAATTTGAATTATGTGTTTGTCAATACATCTACTTTGGACACTTGAATACCTAACACTTGAGACACCTGAACACTTTAAATACCTGTTGTGGTAATTTGGTTAATGCTTCTTTACACAATGTATGATTTTTTTCAGAAGCTTTAAATATGTCCTTGACCAATACATGTGCAGGTGTTTCCTCATTTGTCGTTTTGTCCAGTTGTTTGCCGATTTTGTTT
>NW_019430100.1:0-540 GCF_002814215.2 Seriola lalandi dorsalis
CCTTACTATACTGTGATGTTTTTATGACTTTTTATGCCTAACTATACTATGATGTTTTTTAAACTTTTTATGTATTGCTATACTATGACGTTTTATGACTTTTTATCCCTTACTATACTATGTCGTTTTTATGACTTTTTATCCCTTACTATACTATGTCGTTTTTATGACTTTTTATGCCCTACTATACTTTGATGTTTTGAGGACTTTTTATGCCTTACTATACTATGACGTTTTTTAAACTTTTTATGCCTTACTATAATATGATGTTTTTTTTAATTTTTATTCCTTACTATACTATGTCATTTTTATGCCTAAAAATACTATGATGTTTTTAAACTTTTTATGCCTTACTATACTGTGATGTTTTTATGACTTTTTATGCCTAACTATACTATGACGTTTTTTAAACTTTTTATGCCTTACTATACTATGATGTTTTTATGACTTTTTATGCCTTACTATACAATAACATTTGTTTTTAATTTTTATTTCTTACTATACTATGTCGTTTTTTATGACTTTTTATGCCTTACTATA
>NW_019430101.1:0-1186 GCF_002814215.2 Seriola lalandi dorsalis
AATAGTATAGTATGGCATAAAAATGTCAAAAAAACGTCAGAGTATAGCATGGCATAAAAATGTAAAAAAAAAACGTCATAGTATAGCATGGCATAAAAATGTAAAAAAAAAACGTCATAGTATAGCATGGCACAATGTCAAAAAAAAAAAACGTCATAGTATAGCATGGCATAATGTCAAAAAAAAAAACAATCATAAAAAACGTCATAGTATAGCATGGCATAATAATATAGAAAAAATAAATGTCATAGTATAGTATGGCATAAAAATGTCCAAAAAAAAACGTCATAGTATAGCATGGCATAATGTCAAAAGAAAAAACCTCATTATATAGCATGGCATAAAAATGTAAAAAAAAAACAAAAAAAAACATCATAGTATAGCATGGCATAATGTCAAAAAAAAATGTCATAGTACAGTATGGCATAAAAATCTCAAAAAAAAATGTCATAGTACAGTATGGCATAAAAATCTCTAAAAAACGTCATAGTATAGCATGGCATAATAATGTAGAAAAAATAACCTCGTAAAATAGCATGGCATAAAAATGTAAAAAAAAATAACCTCGTAATATAGCATGGCATAAAAATGTCCAAAAAAAAAAACGTCATAGTATAGCATGGCATAATGTCAAAAAAAAATGTCATAGTATAGTATGGCATAAAAAAAAAAAAAAAACATAGTATAGTAAGGCATAAAATTTTTTAAAAAAACATCATAGTATAGCATGGCATAATAATGTCAAAAAAAAAAAGATGTCATAGTATAGCATGGCATAAAAAATTTAAAAAAAAACGTCATAGTATAGTATGGCATAAAAATGTCAAAAAACGTCATAGTATAGTATGGCATAAAAAAAGTCATAGTATAGTATGGCATAAAAATGTAAAAGTAAAACCCCCCAAAAAACGTCATAGTCTAGCATGGCATAAAAATTAAAAAAAAAACATCATATTATAGCATGGCATAATGTAAAAAAAAAACGTCATAGTATAGTATGGCATAAAAATGTCAAAAAAAAAAGTAATAGTATAGTATGGCATAAAAATGTCAAAAAAACGTCAGAGTATAGCATGGCATAAAAATGTAAAAAAAAAAACGTCATAGTATAGCATGGCATAAAAATGTAAAAAAAAAACGTCATAGTATAGCATGGCATAATGTCAAAAAAAAAAAAACGTCATAG
>NW_019430102.1:0-403 GCF_002814215.2 Seriola lalandi dorsalis
GTACAGCTGCACCTGCTGGGTCCTGAATGCAGGTGAGGCTCCTCTGTGTCTCCATGTGTCCTGGATGCAGAGACAATCCAGCAAAGAGACGTCCAGGGTGACGTGGAGATCCTGGATGAGGAGGAGCGTCTCCTCTGCCCCATGTGTCCTCCTCCAACAGCAGAGCCTCCACTCCTCCCAGGAGATCCTCCTGATCACCTTGGCAACAGTCAGGCCGAGCATCCTGTGCTTCTCCTCCAGTGAGGACCGCTATGCCTCAATGTGAAAACAGGCTCCTCCGGGGGTCCACCTCCAAGATGTGGCATCATCAATCTGGCCGCCATCCTGGAAAGCCAACACACCAACATTGGTAACCCAGGCAACTGTTTCAGAAGCAGCACCAGCAGCTTCTTTGTCACCTGGA
>NW_019430103.1:0-525 GCF_002814215.2 Seriola lalandi dorsalis
CATTTTGACTGTAGTGACGGTGAGAAACTAAGTGAATATATGTAGGAGTCTCAACAGACAAGGGCCCCAGAGTGATACGAGTCAACAGCACTAACCATTAGGGCAATGTGTCAAGAAAACCGACACAACACACTGCCGAAACCCGGGATCGAACCAGGGACCTTTAGATCTTCAGTCTAACGCTCTCCCAACTGAGCTATTTCGGCAGACACGTGCCAAACATGGAGGCTACAAGCTGCAAAACACAATAACGTTTCTAAGCATCCAACCCATTCTAGGCATCAAAAAGTAGTCATCTTCCACTGGAGTGCAAGGAAGAGACAGAGCCTGTGAAATGCCTTCCCAGACATCCCTAATAGGGGTTGGGGAAGATCTTATGAGTTCCAGGCCAACTATTTTTGATGCACAAAGGCCTGTAGTAATAAGTGCATTTGAGAGAAATGCCCCAATGACTGCTGATTCTGCATCTATGACTGCAGTATCTGAATGGGATCCAACAGGTGGCCGTCCCCTTATGACTGCTGC
>NW_019430104.1:0-567 GCF_002814215.2 Seriola lalandi dorsalis
AGGCATAAAAAGTAATAAAAACGTCATAGTATAGTAAGGCATAAAAAGTCATAGTACAGTAAGGCATAAAAAGTCATAAAAACAACATAGTATAGTAAGGCATAAAAAGTTATAAAAACGTCATATTATAGTAAGGCATAAATAATCATAGTACAGTAAGGCATAAAAAGTAATAAAAACGTCATAGTATAGTAAGGCATAAAAAGTCATAGTACAGTAAGGCATAAAAATTCATAAAAACAACATAGTATAGTAAGGCATAAAAAGTTATAAAAACGTCATGGTATAGTAAGGTATAAATAATCATAGTATAGTAAGGCATAAAAAGTCATGTATAGTAAGGCATAAAGAGTCATAAAAACGTCACAGTATAGTAAGGCATAAAAAGTCATAGTATAGTAAGGCATAAAAAGTCATAAAAATTACATAGTATAGTAAGGCATAAAAAGTCATAAAAACGTCATAGTATAGTAAGGTATAAAAAGTCATAGTATAGTAAGGCATGAAAAGTCATGAAAACGTCATAGTATAGTAAGGCATAAAAAGTCATAGTATAGTAAGGCATAA
>NW_019430105.1:0-482 GCF_002814215.2 Seriola lalandi dorsalis
ATAGTATAATATGGAAAAAAAAAAACGTCATAGTGTAGTATGGCAAAAAAAACAAAAAAACGTCATAGTATAGTATGGCAAAAAAACAAACAAAAAAAAGGTAATAGTAAAGTATGGCAAAAAAAACAAAAAAAAGACATCATGGTAAAGTATGGCAAAAAAAAAACGTCATAGTATAGTATGGCAAAAAACAATGTCATAGTATAGTATGGCAAAAAAACAAAAAAAAAAACGTAATAGTAAAGTATGGCAAAAAAAACAAAAAAAAGACATCATGGTAAAGTATGGCAAAAAAAAACGTCATAGTATAGTATGGCAAAAAAAACAAAAAAAAATGTCATAGTATAGGATGGCAAAAAAAATGTCATAGTATAGTATGGCAAAAAAAAACAGAAAAAACGTCATAGTATAGTATGGCCAAAAAAAAAAAAAAAAAAAACGTCGTAGTATAGTATGGAAAAAAAAAAAAAAAAATTCATAGT
>NW_019430106.1:0-1746 GCF_002814215.2 Seriola lalandi dorsalis
CTTTTGTCCACGGAGACCTTCGCAATAACTGCCATCAAGTCCTTCCTGGCAGCCCTCAGCACAGCCAAGCAGTCATATGGTGTCAGCTGATGTTGCTCCGTCAACATGCTATGCCTATGAGAAAACAGATCAAATGTTATTAACAAATCATGACATTACATGCCACATTGCTCACATATCTATACTGTAATCCAGTTAGGTGGGTGAGAATAATTAAACTTACCTCTTTTGGGTGATCTCTTTGCTCGCTTGCTTGGAGCAGCATTTCTGCAGAGACCCAAGGAACTCAATGAAGTGCCTGCAGTCCTCATAGAGTGCCCGATCCTCGTGCCTCAGGTTGCTGTTGACCGTGTGGTACACCAGGAATCTGTCGGTCAAAGTGCAAGTATTTAAGTATATGTATTTAAGCCCAATTATGTTTATTGTCTACACAAGTGTTGACATTATATGAAAAGAAACACCAAATGCACCGACCTTTTCAAGCTCTTCAGGTAGTTCTTCTGAGTTTGCTTTGTCAGCGTTGCCTCAGAGAGCTCACGAAGGTACTGGCGGATCTTTTCACTGTTCCTGACGAACTCCAGGGATGGGGCCTGTGGGTCCACGTAGTACAGGAAACGAGCAACGTTGTCAACCTGAAAAAAAAATGTTAAAGCATGTTAAATTACATGACAACTATTTTTTAAAAAATGTATGAAAAACTGAATTCATGAAAAGAAAAAAAGAAAACAAATAAGAACTGAACAAATAGCTACATATGGCCCCCAAAGACTACATTTCTGTCTCCTATTCAAGCCTAGGTGTGTTTACTGTTGAACACATTCAATGTATCTGGAAACACGCAGATGCATCATCAAAGTGGCTAGTGTCTTTAATAAAAGTGTACCCACAATATGTCCCTCTCAAACATGTTGATGTGAACATAGTTTTACATTCAACTGCAAAATGTACAATTTAGAATTTGTGTTTGAGTATTAAATGCTCTTATTAGAAAAAAAATAGATATTACAATTTTGCTGATAAAAATGCACTTTTAGAAACACTGAAGCCAGAAAATATGACACCAATGAGGTGTCATTTAAATTTGGACAGAAGTGCATTTACCCACAGGAAACCCAATATCCCACTAATCCCTCCCATAGTCGTCACAACACTAAATTACATCATTTTTTACTTGGATAGTCAGAAGTTTCTAATAAACACATAGTGTTTTATGGTAGTCCTCACCTCCTGTTTGTAGTTTTCATTCTGGAGATCTTTCTCCAGGTAATTGGCAAAGCCCTTCAGCAACGGATAGTCCAGGGAGTGCTTCCCATAGAGGCCCTTCTCTGCCATCAGCTTCCTGGCCGCCTTCTTCCACTGCACATCTGGGTTACTGCAATGTGGGAAAAGTGTTATAATTGTTATAGTAGTGAATTGTTGTTACATACTGAATATTTGTGATTCATGTGACTCACAATCAAAAACAAACAAAGTCAGTGAAGTTGTGAAACTGAGATTCTCACCATTGAAAGATCTCGCCACTGCTGACAGAGGCAATGTCAGACTCGCTCTCACGAGTCTCATTGGCCGTACTCTCGGGTGGCTGTGCGACCGTTGCCGCAACGTTGGCATTGCGCAGTGGTGGAGGGACACCGTCATGTGCCGACGCTGCAGCTCCTCAATCAGCCTTTCAATTAAAGAAATAAAAAAACAGAATTTAGACAATCTTATTCAATACAATTTAAAAAATGTAATACATTTCAGAGA
>NW_019430107.1:0-577 GCF_002814215.2 Seriola lalandi dorsalis
TCTGATTTGTGAATGTTGATTTTGGCTCCTGATGCTGCACTGTATGTTTTGAAGTGATCTAAAATTCTGTCTATACATTCCCCTGATTTAACTGTGATGGTTATGTCGTCTGCATACTGGGTTAATTTAACTGTTCTGTTTGCTGGTGTGTTTATTCCTAAAATATGTTTGTCTTGTAGTATTGCTTGTGCTAGTGGTTCTGTTACTATACTGTAAAGTAGGGCTGACAGAGGGCAGCCCTGCCTTACTGATCTTCCTATCCTAAAGCTATCTGTTAAAAACCCATTACATTTAATTACACTCCGAGCATCTGTATACAATAATTTCACCCATTCAATAAACCCATCACCATAACCCATTTTCCCTAATACCTTGAACAGAAAATTGTGCTCCACCCTGTCAAAAGCTTTTTCTAAGTCTATTGTGAGCAAATGGCCCCCCTGTACCTTCATCCCTCTTACTGTGTCTCTGATTGTGTGTAATGAGTCCTGTATATCTCGGTTTGGGATGCTATATGCTTGATTTGTGCTAATTACTTGATCTAATGTTTGTTTCAGTCTATTTGCCAGTGTTTTTG
>NW_019430108.1:0-387 GCF_002814215.2 Seriola lalandi dorsalis
GTCATTTTTGCACTTTTCGCGTCTTTTATTTTTCTTTGCCACAAGCTCCAAGTAACATGATTTTTATCTACATGCGCGATCTTTTATTTTATAAGCCAAGTCAAGACCAACTGAACCAAAGCAACAGAAGTGCCTCAGAGTCATTTTGTAACTTTTAATCATCATCAAGTTTTCCTTTTTAAAGATGTTGACAACTTTAGATTTATCTGGTCAACGCCAGTCTCCTCTAAAGTTATCCAACCAAAGAGAAGAGCATTAGAGTTTATTTCGCATCAACCCACAAGAGACACCAGCAGAGACACATCTGCACGACCTCCTGCAGAGAAGCCGAGCAGAAATCAAGAGTTCCCGAGACAGAAAGTCTCCTGGCAAACTCCACCAGAGCTG
>NW_019430109.1:0-458 GCF_002814215.2 Seriola lalandi dorsalis
CTTTATTCAGTAACTCTGTCAATTGCAGGCCGCAGACAAAATTTAACTAATCTCTTGGACCGAGCAAGATCCCCCAACTTTATCACAAAGATACTAGAGGCCATAGCAGTGGCGGCTGGTGAAAAATATTCTAGGTGGGGCTGTACGTGCCAGAAGCTTTCAGTAACTATCCCAATAAAAGAACCCAAACCATAAGATACCATTGTTTTAGGGATAAACACTAATCATTTAATTGCCCTTTAGAAATCAAGTTTGACAGATAATGACAATGATATGAGATGTATATTAGTGATTACTCTTAATACAAAATTAAAGTTCTTGAGAGACATTTACAGTTGGATGATGTTTAAAAATAACTATATACAAAGAAAAACTGTGTCATAGGAACATAAAATGTAGCAATTGGATTAAATACATTAGTGAATATTCATAGAACAAAATTACAATATAATGGTATA
>NW_019430110.1:0-518 GCF_002814215.2 Seriola lalandi dorsalis
ATACCATATTAAGGCATAAAATGTCATAAAAACGTCATAGTATGGCAAGGCATGAGATGAAAAAATATAATTATGCATAAAAATGCCAAAAAACGTCAAAGTATAGTATAGCAGAAAAATGCTAAAAATGTCATAGTATAGTATGGCATAAAACATCAAAAATACATCATACCATATTAAGGCATAAAATGTCATAAAAACGTCAAGGCATGAGACGAAATAATATAATTAAGCATAAAAATGCCAAAAAAATTTTAGTATAATATAGCAGAAAAATTACAAAAATGTCATAGTATAGTTTGGCATAAAACGTCAAAAAAACATCATAGTGTATTAATGCATAAAAGGTCATATAAATGTTATAGCATGGCAAGGAATGAGAAGAAATAATATAATTATGCATAAAAATGCCAAAAAACGTCAATGTATAGTATAGCAGAAAAATGATGAAACATTTCATAGTATAGTATGGCATAAAACGTCAAGAATACATCATACCATATTAAGGCATAAAATGT
>NW_019430111.1:0-355 GCF_002814215.2 Seriola lalandi dorsalis
AGGAGGAAAATATGTTTTCAAGGCCTGTAAAGTAGCAGTTTTAGCTTTTTGTAGCTGTGAAAATCTACAGTATGAACCCAAAGTGGGTGTTTTTATGCCTTCATCTCTATTTGTTAGCACCTTAGTAGAACAACAGATGATAAATAAGCAGCTGGAATCCAAACTGGCCGAAGAATTTGACGTCTACGTATATGACTTCTGCTTGTTACAGACAAACTAATTTCTGTCTCAGAGTTTTTATTATTCCGTCTTCTTCAGTGTTTAGTCTGAGTGAAGCATCAAAGCGGGAACAACACGTTGCTCTTCATAAGCTGGAGTCTGTCTCCTTCAAACATCCCTGCAAAGCACGTTGTAA
>NW_019430112.1:0-2287 GCF_002814215.2 Seriola lalandi dorsalis
GGTATAGTAGGGCATAAAAAGTCATAGTATATTAAGGCATAAACACATCATAGTATAATAAGGCATAAAAACGACATAGTATAGTAAGGCATAAAAATGTCATTCTATAGTAGGGCATGAAAAGTCATAGTATAGTAAGGCGTAAAAAGTCATAATAAAGTAAAGTAAAAAAAGTCATAGTATAGTAAGTCATAAAAACTTCATAGTATAGTAAGGCATTAAAAGTCATAATAAAGTAAAGTATAAAAAGTCTTAGTATAGTAAGTCATAAAAATGTCATAGTATAGTAAGGCATAAAAAGTCATAATAAAGTAAGGTATAAAAATGTCATAGGATAGTAAGGCATATAACTGTCATAGTATAGTAAGGCATAAAAAGTCATAATAAAGTAAGGTATAAAAAGTCATAGTATAGTAAGTCATAAAAACGTCATAGTATAGTAAGGCGTAAAAAGTCATAATAAAGTAAGGTATAAAAAGTCATAGGATAGTAGGGCATATAAACGTCATAGTAAAGTAAGGTATAAAAAGTCATATTAAAGTGAGGCATAAACAGTTATAATAAAGTATGGTAAAAAAAATCATAGGATAGTAAGGCATAAAAACGTCATAGTATAGTAAGGCATAAAAATGTCATAATAAAGTAAAGTTTAAAAAGTAATAGTATAGTAAGGCATAAAAAGTCATAATAAAGTAAAGTAGAAAAAGTCATAGGACAGTAAGTCATAAAAACGTCATAGTATAGTAAGGCATAAAAAGTCATAATAAAGTATAAAATGTCATAGTATAGTAAGGCACATAAAGGTCATAGTATAATAAGGCATAAAAATTCATAGTATAGTAAGGCATAAAAAGTCATAATAAAGTAAAGTATAAAAAGTAATAGTATAGTAAGTCATAGGGCATGAAAAAGTCATAGTATAGTAAGTCATAAAAATGTCATAGTATAGTAAGGCGTAAAAAGTCATAATAAAGTAAGGTATAAAAAGTCATAGGATAGTAAGGCATATAACTGTCATAGTATAGTAAGGCATAAAAAGTCATAATAAAGTAAGGTATAAAAAGTCATAGTATAGTAAGGCATAAAAAGTCATAGTATAGTAAGGCATAAAAAGTCATAATAAAGTAAAGTATAAAAAGTCATAGGAAAGTAAGTCATATAAACGTCATAGTATAGTAAGGCATAAAAAGTCATAATAAAGTAAGGTATAAAAAGTCATAGGATAATAAAGTATATAACTGTCATAGTATAATAAGGCATAAAAATGTCATAGTATAGTAAGGCATAAAAATGTCATTCTATAGTAGGGCATGAAAAGTCATAGTATAGTAAGGCATAAAAAGTCATAATAAAGTAAAGTATAAAAAGTAATAGTATAGTAAGTCATAAAAACGTCATCGTATAGTAAGGCATAAAAAGTCATAATGAAGTAAGGTATAAAAAGTCATAGTATAGTAAGTCATAAAAACGTCATAGTATAGTAAGGCGTAAAAATTCATAATAAAGTAAGGTATAAAAAGTCATAGTATGGTAAGTTATAAAAACGTCATAGTATAGTAAGGCGTAAAAAGTCATAATAAAGTAAGGTATAAAAAGTCATAGGATAGTAAGGCATATAAACGTCATAGTAAAGTAAGGTATAAAAAGTCATATTATAGTAAGGCATAAACAGTTATAATAAAGTATGGTATAAAAAGTCATAGGATAGTAAGGCATAAAAACGTCATAGTATAGTAAGGCATAAAAATGTCATTCTATAGTAGGGCATGAAAAGTCATAGTATAGTAAGGCATAAAAAGTCATAGTATAGCAGGGCATAAAAAGTCATAGGATAGTAAGGCATATAAAAGTCATGGTATAGTAAGGCATAAAAACATCAAGGTATAGTAAGGTAAAAAAATATGTAGAGCAAGGCATCAAAGGTCATAGTATAATAAGGCATAAAAAGTCATGGTATAGTAAGGCATAAAAACATCATGGTATAGTAGGGCATAAAAAGTCATAGTATATTAAGGCATAAACACATCATAGTATAATAAGGCATAAAAACGTCATACTATAGTAAGGCATAAAAATGTAATTCTATAGTAGGGCATGAAAGGTCATAGTATAGTAAGGCATAAAAAGTCATAATAAAGTAAGGTATAAAAAGTCATAGTATAGTAAGTCATAAAAACGTCATAGTATAGTAAGGCGTAAAAAGTCATAATAAAGTAAGGTATAAAAAGTCATAGGATAGTAAGGCATATAAACGTCATAGTAAAGTAAGGTATAAAAAGTCATATTA
>NW_019430113.1:0-417 GCF_002814215.2 Seriola lalandi dorsalis
TGAAACAGAAGATTAATGAGACTATGCTTTTCAAAGAGCTGACAGTATGGAGAGTGGATCAAGGCAAAAGGCCATGGTTCTTATTCTATTTCTTTGTTGGACATTTACTCATGATGACACATTACATACCTCCCTTGGACTATGTTTTCTACGCCCATACATTGATTTCAGCCAGTTAATGTAGTTCCAAAGGTTGAAAATCTTTTCATTGGTAGTTGAGTAACTCGATCATTGAAACCAAATGGATGGCTCTGAAAACCATTGTGTTTACATTCATCTTTACATTTAAATTACAGGGAGTTGTTCACGTCAGAACGTGGAGACTCTTTATCGGTTGAACCAATCTATGGTTGAAAGCTACATCTCTGACTACGATTGTCTACATATCCACCTGATGTGAAGAGTTCCCAGTGATCT
>NW_019430114.1:0-766 GCF_002814215.2 Seriola lalandi dorsalis
GACATTAAAGGTCATAAAAACATCATAGTATGGGAATTGATTAAACAACATACTAAAGTAAGGCATAAAAATGCCAAAAAATGTCATAGTATAGTATGGCATAAAAATGTTTAAAAAAACGTCAGAGTATAGTATGGCATAAAAGGTCAAAAAAACATGATAGTATATTAAGGCATAAAAGGTCATAAAAATATCATAGTATGGTAAGGAATAAAACAACATAGTACAATAAAGCATAAAAATGCCAAAAAACGTCAGAGTATAGTATTGCATAAAAATCTTAAAAAAACGTCATAGTATAGTATGGCATAAAATGTCAAAAAAAACATCATGGTATATTAAGCCATAAAAGGTCATAAAAACATCATAGTATGGTAAGGAATAAAACAACATACTAAAGTAAGGCATAAAAACGTCAAAAAAACATGATAGTATATTAAGGCATTAAAGGTCATAAAAACGTCATAGTATAGGAATGGATTAAATGACACTGTAATGTAAGGCATTTTAATGTCAAAAAACATCATATTACAATATTGCATAAAACTTCAAAAAACTTCATAGTATATTAAGCCATAAAAGGTCATAAAAACATCATAGTATGGTAAGGAATAAAACAACATAGTACAATAAAGCATAAAAATGCCAAAAAAACGTTAGAGTATAGTATTGCATAAAAATGTTTAAAAAAACGTCATAGTATAGTATGGCATAAAAATGTCAAAAAAACATCATATTATATTAAGGCATAAAAGGTCATAAAAAC
>NW_019430115.1:0-570 GCF_002814215.2 Seriola lalandi dorsalis
CTCCACCAAAAAGAAAATGAACCCATTTTCAACAGCACATTACTGGTTAGTAAAATGAAATATGGAATGGGGAAAACCAGACATGCTTTCAGTCACGTAATTTATTGTAACTGCAAAAGAGAAAGTGAAAATATTACCCAGTGGGCCACCTGATGTTTTAAAAAGATAAAATTGTATTATGTTTGAGTAATTTGTCACAATAAGGTGAATCTCTGAACTGAACTATGAATTGTTTGGACACCAAAATATTTTTGAACTCCTGCATGAATGTAAACCCTGTTTCTGTAACGTAACAGTTCGATACAGATCTATATCGTTCTGCAAGGGGGAAATTCCTTTTTGCAGCAAGGCAGCATGAAACATGCCACAATAAACCCACGATCCAAAAAATAAGACGATAAAAGTGCTGGAACTATACTTTATAAGCCATTCAAACAGTAAGGATGTTTGTTAAATACAAGAATAAAACAGCTACAAGAGAATAAAGATAAGAAAAGCAAAGTGCAAGTGGCAGAGTATACTGCACTAGAAGACAACTTATTGCATATGAGATAAATAAAAAGTTGAACC
>NW_019430116.1:0-308 GCF_002814215.2 Seriola lalandi dorsalis
GAAAGTCTGTGTAACATTACACAGATGCTTCCTGCAATGACTCGTTAGCAGAGCGGATGGTTGTAGCTGTCATCGTGTTATTAAAGTGAAAAGCCACAGCTAACGGTGTGGAGGCTGCAGAGCAGAAACCCACACAGCCCGTCTGCTGCAGGAGAGGAAGTGTTGATTCGCTGTCAACAGTTTTTTATGAGTCCTAACAACCACTGAGAGCAGATTGATATCTGCTGCTGTGCAAACTCAGGAACCCCCCCCCCCTCTGTAGTTTGTCTCTTAGTGACACTTTTTTCCACTGAGCCCTCCACCCACAC
>NW_019430118.1:0-342 GCF_002814215.2 Seriola lalandi dorsalis
CCCAGATCAGAGCAGTGAGTATCCAGCGCAGCCGGTCCAAAAAAACAAAATAAAAAAAGAGACCTGAAACTTAATATAATTTCTGGTGCTTCCTCAGGTATCGAGCCGACACGCAGACGTACCAGCCGTACAACAAGGACTGGATCAAAGAGAAGATCTACGTGCTGCTTCGCCGTCAGGCCCAGCAGGCAGGAAAGTGAAGCCTCTGAGGGGGTGGACGGTGGAGAGGGTTGGAAGGGGGGGTGGGGTTCAATATCATTTTTACTATCTGTAACTTGTGTTGGAAAAGTTTGACCTACCTTGTTTCGAGAAGTTTTTAAAACGCTTTTTTTTTTTTTTTTT
>NW_019430119.1:0-562 GCF_002814215.2 Seriola lalandi dorsalis
TTGTTCACTTCATGGTAAAAACCATCATAGTATAGTAAGGCATAAAAATGCTGTAGCATTGCAAATCATAAAAACGACACAGTATAGTAAGGCATAAAAAATTCATACAAAAGTCAAAGTATAATAAGGCATAAAAAATTCATAAAAACGTCATGGTATAGTAAAGAACAAAAAGTCATAGTATAGTAAGGCATAAAAAAGTATAAAAATGTCATAGTATAGTAAGACATAAAAATTCATACAAAAGTCATAGCATAATAAGGCATAAAAAAGTCATAGTAAAGTAAGGCATAAAAAATTCATAAAAACGTCATAGTATAGTAAGGCATAAAAAAGTTATTAAAAACGTCATAGTACAGTAAGGCATAAAAAAGCCATAGTAAAGTAAGGCATAAAAAAGCATAAAAAGTCATAGTATAGTAAGACATAAAAATTCATACAAAAGTCATAGTATAATAAGGCACAAAAAGTCATAGTAAGGTAAGGCATAAAAAAGTCATAAAAACGTCATAGTATTGCAAGGCATAAAAATTTAAACTAAACTTTCCTATTTGATTAATGT
>NW_019430120.1:0-358 GCF_002814215.2 Seriola lalandi dorsalis
TGTGTGTGTGTGTGTGTGTGTGTGTGTGTGTGTGTGTGTGTGTGTGTGTGTGAGAGAGAGAGAGAAAGAGAGATAATCCTCTCCTCTTACCTCCAGTCCTCTGGTTCTTGTAAATGTAAGACACTCTCTGACGTCTTTCACTTCAGTCTCTGTAAAAACTTGAATAATCACATTTTCTCTCTGTAACTTCCTCATGAGCTGTATTTACTTTAACACATTTACATTAACTTATTCAAAACTATTTTGTTAGTAAGTTCAAATTTTAATTTTAACCTCTTAAATATATATATATATATATATTATATTATATTTTAACTGCACTGTGAAAACATCTTGTGCATCAATTTATTTATTTTCA
>NW_019430121.1:0-346 GCF_002814215.2 Seriola lalandi dorsalis
CAGCCTCACTGGTGAACCGGCTAATAGAAACACATGCAACAAATTATTGTTGATTAGAGCCAATGATTCCTTTAACAACTACACACAACAGCTTTCTGTTTAAAATGATGAATATAATTTGAGACCAATGATCCTGGAGTTGTAAAAGAATACTGTAAAGCACATATTTCCTATTTGTGTAATACAGTAGGTGTTTATTAAAATCCTCTTAGCTAAATGTTACACCATAGAGATTGTGTGAGACAGTGACTCTTCACTGGCTGTAGATGTACAAATCAGTGTTTACCTTCACAGACGACACCAGCATCCTCATGGTGACCACAGTTGTGTGATCCAACCCCTTGGT
>NW_019430122.1:0-498 GCF_002814215.2 Seriola lalandi dorsalis
GGCATAAAAGTTCATAAGAACGTCATAGTATGTTAAGGCATCAAATGAAATTGTATTGGGAGGCATAAAAATGACCAAAAAACGTCATAGTATAGTATGGCATAAAAATGTCAAAAAATGTCATAGTATATTAAGGCATAAAAGGTCTTAAAAACGTCATAGTATGGTAAGGAATAAAATGACATATTATATTAATGTATAATAATGCGAAAAAAAAATCATAGTATATTAATGTATAATAATGCGAAAAAAAAGTCATAGTATATTATGACATATAATGTCAAAAAAACGTCATAGTATAATAAGGCATAAAAGGTCATAAAAACATCATAGAATGGTAAGGAATAAAAAAACACAGTACATTAAGGCATAAAAACGCCAAAAAACGTCATAATATAGTATGGCATAAAATGTCAAAAAACATCAAAAATTGTGATAGTATCGTAAGCCCTAAAATTGTCATTTTATACTACGTCATAGTACAGTTAGACTTAGTGG
>NW_019430123.1:0-518 GCF_002814215.2 Seriola lalandi dorsalis
ACTTTAAATATTTTAACACTAAATATACTGAATTTAATCCAGAAGGTTTATACTGTCAATCCTTTCATTAAAACACTGTTTGGAACATTCTGCTGAACATGAAAGTTAACCTCAGCTGAGGTTTGGTAATGTGAAAACACAAAGAGTGAATATTCTTTTCTCAACCATTTTCATATGAACTTAAACATCATTGATTAAAATTATGAATGAATAAATTCAATGTTTGATTGAATAAAATATAATGTTGTTTCAAATTAACTTGTTATTTCACTACAACACATTTTAGTCATTTTCTGTGCTTTATATTACAACAAACTGAAGGATTTTATCATTGAAATCAAAGAGGATTTATGACTGGATGATTCTTCATTGAAATGTTTCTACCATGGGTTTAGTTACAAATGTGTTTTATTGAAGAAAAATCTGCAGCGACTATAGAAGAGACATTTTTACAGTCATGAAGGAGTTCATATTGATTCTGATCAATAATTATAGACTTTACTACTTCAATCACTGGT
>NW_019430124.1:0-720 GCF_002814215.2 Seriola lalandi dorsalis
TATTGAGCCTTAAAACATCAAAAAACATCACAGTATAGTAAGGTAGAAAGACGTCATTGTATACTGAGGCCTAAAAAGTGAAAAAAAACGACATAGTATAGTATGGCAAAAAAGTGAAAAAACGACATAGCATATTGAGCCTTAAAACATCAAAAAACATCACAGTATAGTAAGGTAGAAAGACGTCATGGTATACTGAATCCTAAAAAGTGAAAAAAAACGACATAGTATAGTATGGCAAAAAAGTTAAAAAAACGACATAGTATACTATGGCAAAAAAGTGAAAAAACGACATAGCATATTGAGCCTTAAAACATCAAAAAACATCACAGTATAGTAAGGTAGAAAGACGTCATTGTATACTGAGGCCTAAAAAGTGAAAAAACGACATAGTATATTGAGCCAAAAAACATCACAGTATAGTAAGGTAGAAAGACGTCATTGTATACTGAGGCCTAAAAAGTGAAAAAAAACGACATAGTATAGTATGGCAAAAAAGTGAAAAAACGACATAGCATATTGAGCCTTAAAACATCAAAAAACATCACAGTATAGTAAGGTAGAAAGACGTCATTGTATACTGAGGCCTAAAAAGTGAAAAAAAACGACATAGTATAGTATGGCAAAAAAGTGAAAAAACGACATAGCATATTGAGCCTTATGGCAAAAAAGTGAAAAAACGATATAGCATATTGAGCCAAAAAACATCATAGTATAGTA
>NW_019430125.1:0-513 GCF_002814215.2 Seriola lalandi dorsalis
TGTCTGAAGGCACCATCCATGAATGATTACGCATTCATCAATCGCAAAAACTACCACTCTATAAATGTACAGGCGATTTGTGATGCCAATCTATCACTTTTAAACGTGGTGGGCAGGTGGCCGGGGGACACACACGATTCTTTTATTTTTCAAAACAGCTGTGTTGGCGCGCGGCTGCAGGAGGGGGCACTGCAGAACCAAACTCATCTCCGTCACCCTCTTCCACACAGCGGTTTTATGAGCTCCTGTGATCCCGCTCTTCAGACTGCCAAAAAGCACATCCTTGTTTTGTGCCACCTCGGATGTCAGGATGTCGATCTCCATCTCTGAAAAGTTTTGTTTTTTTGCCAGTAACTTTTCTCTCCATGTTTGACCTTAGTGGGCGAGGCCTCCGAACCAGGAATATTTAAGGGCGTAACATGTTAATGACGATCGAATTCAGCCGCCGCATTTATCAAGACCCGATCATTCGTACGCTGGGATTGCTCAGATACGAATGTTTCATGAATCACA
>NW_019430126.1:0-952 GCF_002814215.2 Seriola lalandi dorsalis
AAGGCATAAAAAGTCATAGTACAGTAAGGCATAAAAAGTCATAAAATTATCATAATATAGTAAGGTATAAAAAGTCAAAGTATAGTAAGACATAAAAAGGCATAGCATAGTAAGGCATAAAAAGTCATAAAAATGTCATAGTATAGTAAGGCATAAAAAGTCATAGTATAGCAAGGCATAAAAAGTCATAGTATAGTAAGGCATAAAAAGTCATAGTATAGCAAGGCATAAAAAGTCATAGTATAGTAAGGCATAAAATGTCATAAAAACGACATAGTATAGTAAGGCATAAAAAGTCAAAGTATAGTAAGATATAAAAAGTCATAGCATAATAAGGCATAAAAAATCATAAAAACGTCATAGTATAGTAAGGCATAAAAAACTATAAAAACGTCATAGTATAGTAAGGCATAAAAAGTCATAGTATAGCAAGGCATAAAAAGTCATAGTACAGTAAGGCATAAAAAGTCATAAAATTATCATAATATAGTAAGGCATAAAAAGTCAAAGTATAGTAAGACATAAAAAGGCATAGCTTAGTAAGGCATAAAAAGTCATAAAAATGTCATAGTATAGTAAGGCATAAAAAGTCATAGTATAGCAAGGCATAAAAGTCATAGTATAGTAAGGCATAAAATGTCATAAAAACGACATAGTATAGTAAGGCATAAAAAGTATAGTATAGCAAGGCATAAAAAGTCATAGTACAGTAAGGCATAAAAAGTCATAAAATTATCATAATATAGTAAGGCATAAAAAGTCATAAAAACGTCATAGTATAGTAAGGCAAAAAAAGTCATGGTATAGCAAGGCATAAAAATGTCATAAAAACGTCATAGTATAGTAAGGCATAAAAAGTCATGAACACGACATAGTATAATAAGGCATAAAAAGTCATAAAAACGACATAGTATAGTAAGGCATAAAAAACTATAAAAACGTCATAGTATAG
>NW_019430127.1:0-481 GCF_002814215.2 Seriola lalandi dorsalis
CCATACTATACTATGATGTTTTTTGACATTTTATGACATACTATACTATGGTGTTTTTATATTTTTATGCCATACTATACTATGACATTTTATTACATATAATACTATGACGTTTTATGATATTTTAATGCCATACTATACTATGATGTTTTTTGACAGATATTCTTGTTGATATTCTCTTCTATGACAGAGATTTTGATAGATAGTCTTCCTGGCTGAACTTACTCAGAGATTCATTATGAAGTTTTTTGACATTTTTATACCATACTATACAAGGACGTTTTTATGCCATACTATACTATGATGTTTTTTGACATTTTTATGCCATACTATACTATGACGTTTAATGCCATACTATACTATGATGTTTTTTGACATTTTTATACCATACTATACAAGGACGTTTTTATGCCATGCTATACTATGATGTTTTTTGACATTTTTATGCCATACTATACTATGACTTTTTCATGACTTTTTA
>NW_019430128.1:0-771 GCF_002814215.2 Seriola lalandi dorsalis
TCTTACTATACTATGACGTTTTATGACATTTTAGATGTCTTACTATACTATGACGTTTTATGACATTTTAGATGTCTTACTATACTATGACGTTTTTATGACATTTTTGATGCCTTACTATACTATACGTTTTTATGACATTTTTTTTGTGACATTTTATATGTCTTACTATACTATGACGTTTTTATGACATTTTTGATGTCTTACTATACTATATATTTTTATGATGTTTTTATGACATTTTTTATGTCTTACTATACTATGACGTTTTATGATATTTTAGATGTCTTACTATACTATGACGTTTTTATGACATTTTTGATGCCTTACTATACTATACGTTTTTATGACATTTTTTTTGTGACATTTTATATGTCTTACTATACTATGACGTTTTTATGACATTTTTGATGTCTTACTATATATTTTTATGATGTTTTTATGACATTTTTTATGCCTTACTATACTATGACGTTTTTATGGCATTTTTTATGTCTTACTATACTATGACGTTTTTATGACATTTTTTAAGTCTTACTATACTCTGACGTTTTTATGACATTTTTGATGTCTTACTATACTATGACGTTTTTATGACATTTTTTATGTCTTACTATACTATGACGTTTTATGACATTTTAGATGTCTTACTATACTATGACGTTTTTATGACATTTTTGATGCCTTACTATACTATACGTTTTTATGACATTTTTTTTGTGACATTTTATATGTCTTACTATACTATGACGTTTTTATGACATTTTTGAT
>NW_019430129.1:0-370 GCF_002814215.2 Seriola lalandi dorsalis
AATATACTATGTCGTTGTATTCCTTGCCATACTATGAGGTTTTTAAGACCTTTTATACCTTAATATACTATGATGTTTTTTTTGCATTTTTATGCCATACTATACTATGACATTTTTTTGCATTTTTGTGCCATACTAAACTATGACATTTTTTGACATTGTTATGCCTTAATATACTATGTCGTTGTATTCCTTGCCATACTATGACATTTTTATGGCCTTTTATGCCTTAATATACTATGGTGTTTTTTTGACATTTTATGCCATACTATACTATGACATTTTTTTGCATTTTTGTGCCATACTAAACTATGACATTTTTTGACATTGTTATGCCTTAATATACTATGTCGTTGTATTCCTTGCCATA
>NW_019430130.1:0-646 GCF_002814215.2 Seriola lalandi dorsalis
AGCAGCAGTAATAGCAGTAGTAGCAGCAGCAGCAACAGCAGTAGTAGCAGTAGTAGCAGCAGCAGCAGCAGCAGCAGCAGTAGCAGCAGCAGCAGCAGTAGCAGCAGCAGTAGTAACAGTAGCAGTAGCAGCAGCAGCAGCAGCAGCAGCAGCAGCAGCAGCAGCAGTAGTAACAGTAGCAGTAGCAGCATCAGCAGCAGCAGCAGCAGTAGTAGCAGTAGCAGTAGCAGTAGCAGCAGTAGCAGCACTAGCAGTAGCAGCAGCAGCAGTAGCAGCAGCAGCAGCAGCAGTAGAAGCAGCAGCAGCAGCAGCAGCAGCAGCAGCAGTAGCAGCAGCAGTAGCAGCACTAGCAGTAGCAGCAGCACTAGCAGTAGCAGCAGCAGCGGCAGTAGCAGCAGCAGCAGCAGCAGCAGTAGTAGCAGTAGCAGCAGCAGTAGCAGCAGTAGCAGCACTAGCAGTAGCAGCAGCAGCAGCAGCAGCAGTAGTAGCAGCAGCAGTAGCAGCAGCAGCAGCAGCAGCAGTAGTAGCAGTAGCAGTAGCAGCACTAGCAGTAGCAGCAGCAGCAGCAGCAGCAGTAGTAGCAGCAGCAGTAGCAGCAGCAGCAGTAGCAGCAGCAGCAGCAGCAGCAGTAGTAGCAGCAGCAGTA
>NW_019430132.1:0-574 GCF_002814215.2 Seriola lalandi dorsalis
AGTAAGGCATAAAACGCCAAAAAAGCGACATAGTATAGTAAGGCATAAAACGCCAAAAAACGTCATAGTATAGTAAGGCATAAAACGCCAAAAAATGACATGGTATAGTAATGCAAAAAAATGTGAAAAAATGTCATAGTATAGTAAGGTACAAAACGTCATAGAATAATAAGGTATATAACGCAAAAAAAATGACATAGTATAGTAAAGCAAAAAAATTTGAAAAAACGACATAGTATAGTGTGGCATAAAACGCCAAAAAATGACATCGTATAGTAAGGCAAAAAAATTGGAAAAAACGTCAAAGTATAGTAAGGCATAAAACGCCAAAGAATGTCATAGTATAGTAAGGCAAAAAAATTTGAAAAAACGGCATAGTATAGTAAGGCATAAAACGCCAAAAACATGACATAGTATAGTAAGGAAAAAAAATGTGAAAAAACGACATAGTATAGTGTGGCATAAAACGCCAAAAAAGCGACATAGTATAGTAAGGCAAAAAAATGGCTAAAAACAACATAATATAGTAAGGCATAAAATTGACAAAAAAACGTCATAGTATAGTAAGGCATGA
>NW_019430133.1:0-515 GCF_002814215.2 Seriola lalandi dorsalis
TTGTTGTGAAGATATCCTTGTACACTAGAAGGTGTCATATAAGTTCTTTATTTTCTTTATTTTATTGTTCATATCAACATCATTGCCTTTTGGTTATTATCAAGACGCCCTGGAGCTTCATGACATTGCTGTACGTGAGTATTTCTTCCAAAGATTTCCTTCTTGTATTTCCAAAACATTGTCATCATTTGAAATGATTTTACTGTCAAGACACCTTCACGCCTTGGAAGATGGCCCCTCTTGTGTAGTTCTTCCCAAGGACTCCTCCAATCTGACCTGAAAGGTTTTTTGGAGGTTTTTCCTGCCCACATGAGGGAGGTGTCAAATCAGTTTCTATTTTTTTTCTTATTTTGTTTTTTAAATGTTAGGTTTCCTTTCTGTTCTTTGATTGTCAAGACACCTTCACGCCTTGGAAGAAGGCACCTCTTGTGTGTTTTTTTGTCAAGGATTTCTGCAACCTCACCTGAAGAGGTTGTTGTGAAGATATCCTTGTACACTAGAAGGTGTCAAAAAGA
>NW_019430134.1:0-459 GCF_002814215.2 Seriola lalandi dorsalis
CAGTGTCACTGAAACAAAACTAATTATCACTGAGCTGACTGCTGGAGTGAATTACAGTTTTACTGTCATAGCAATGGCTGGAGATAACCAAACAGAAAGTGAAATGGCACAGATTTTTCAACATACAAGTAAGATGATGAATGTGATTTTTCTGATCATGGTGGCTCTACCCTGTTTTGTGTTTTATTACATCACAAAACAAAATGATAGAAAAGTTTTTTTTTATGAGGATCAGAAAACTAAAATCCACATTTAATATATGAATGTTACTGATGTGCTTTTTGTAACCAACAGGCACATCACAAATAAATGTTACTAGGTTTAAGTCCCACGTCCTGTCCCCTCCTCTCCTCTCCTCTCCTCTCCCCTCCTCTCCCCTCCTCTCCTCTCCTCTCCTCTCCTCCATTCTCCTCCTCTCCCCTCCTCTCTTCTCCTCTCCTCTCCTCTCCTCTCCTCTCC
>NW_019430135.1:0-362 GCF_002814215.2 Seriola lalandi dorsalis
GCGTTTCACCTCTCATCCAAGAGGCGTCTTCAGTCCATTCAATAGTTACATGGACCTGTCTCACCCTCTCATTCAATAGCTGATTCTGCACCTTCTCAACGATCATTTCAGCTCTGTGGCCTTTCAGACTTGGGCTGTTTGATATGAGACTTTGAACCATAGGTGGTTTCTGTAGTCCGATTTCAATTTTGTTTGCTGTAGTTTTATACTGTACTCCCATACTATTCTGAAGATGTCTACATCAACATGCGTGGTAAGAGATCTGGGAAGATTCTCATTCATTCAGGTAATGGTCATCTAAGAAGAGTTGAGTTGAAGGTAGCTGCACATTGTTGGTGTTCATTGGCTATCATAAATTAAGA
>NW_019430136.1:0-541 GCF_002814215.2 Seriola lalandi dorsalis
GTTCAATTCAGGAAAAGCAGCAGTTGAATCCAGGTGAGCTGTCTTTAAAGGCCTGGGGCCACATTCACAAAGTTATCTTACTACAAGGAATCCTCTTGAAGGCCACTATATCTTCCTTTGTCAGTTCCCAATGAAAACATTCACTTCATTTCTATTCAAGAGGGTGAACTAAATACAAGAAACCTCTCTCTGAATAACACATCACGATTAAACAGCACTAAACACTCCAGCCTGTAAAATAAGCATCAACATGAATTAACACAGAATAGAGAAGGAACATGGTGGTGGTCCAGAGAGGTCAACAAAATGCAAAAGACACAACACATAATTTTTTTGTTTTTGTAGCTTTTCTTTCTTCATTGGTCGGTTACATGAGGAAGAAGCTCTGCAGGGGAAGTCTCAGCTAATTACACAAACAAAATACTTTAATTTCTAATGAAACCAGGGCAACTGTTTGCCACTGGAGCGAGTGACATGAACAGGACTAGGTCATAACCTATAGTTAAAGGCTGGACCGCCTATGGCCAAATCCTTTTATAAC
>NW_019430137.1:0-583 GCF_002814215.2 Seriola lalandi dorsalis
GATTGGGAAATGCAGGTAGATTTAGGAGGAAAGCTTGTTGTTTCCCAGGAAATAGCCAGTACAAAGCTAAGGCCTGACATAGTCTTGTGGTCTAGGAGTAGAATGAAAGTATATTTCATAGAGCTGACTGTTCCGTGGGAGGCCTTAGTTGAAGAAGCATATGAAAGGAAAAAGCTCAGGTATGTAGGGTTAGGGGCAGAAGCAGAGCAGCGAGGATGGAAAGTTAGGATTTGTCCAGTGGAAGTAGGATGTAGAGGATTTGTAGCAAGGTCTATTGTCTCTTTGGTGAGGGAGTTAGGAGGAAGTGGACAGAGTGTGAGGAAAATAGTAAAGGACATGTCAGATGAGGCAGCAAGATCCAGTCAGTGGATTTGGATGAGAAGAAATAATGGTAGCTGGGGCCCAGCAGGGGGATTACTTAGGATAGACAGACTCTTAGGAGAAGCAAGGAAGAAATCCAGGAAGAGGAAGTGTTTTTAAGTGGGGGGTGTGGCCTGTGTGAGCCTCTTTGAGACCATGCGGTTAGTCCAGGAGAGGTGGCCTGTATTGTTTGCTTGTATTGTTTGAATTGGTTTATAGTGTG
>NW_019430138.1:0-576 GCF_002814215.2 Seriola lalandi dorsalis
GGTCGTTGTTACTCAGGTCCAGGTGTCTCAGACTAGAGGACTGGGAGCTGAGGACTGAGGACAGAGCTTCACAGCTTCTCTCTGAGAGGTTACAGCCACTCAGTCTGAAGAGATGATCATGAGGAATTAAAGAAAGGAAGTTATTTTCTCTCCTGTTGAAAAGACAGAAGTGTCTTTATATAATGATGAATAAATCAACTCTCTCTACACTTACACAGCTTTGTTAGAGGCTTTGATCAGTGGCAGCAGCTTCAGAAGAGCCTCCTCTGAAGCAGAGTATTTCTTCAGGTCAAACACGTCCAGATGTTCTTCTGAGGACAGTAAGATGAAGACCAGAGCTGACCATTGAGCAGGAGACAGTTCATCTGTGGAGAGACTTCCTGATCTCAGGGACTGTTGGATCTGCTCCACTAGAGAACGATCGTTCAGTTCATTCAGACAGTGGAACAGGTTGATGCTTTTCTCTGCAGAGGGAGTCTCTTCGATCTTCTTCTTGATGTACTGGACTGTTTCCTGATTGGTCTGTGAGTCAATTCCTGTCTGTGACATCAGACCTCGTAGGAGAGTCCGATTGGT
>NW_019430139.1:0-796 GCF_002814215.2 Seriola lalandi dorsalis
TATGACATTTTATGCCTTACTAATCTATGACGTTTTTATATCTTATTATACTATGACGTTTTTATGACATTTTATGCCTTACTATACTATGATGTTCTTATGACATTTTATGCCTTACTATACTATGACGTTTTTATGACATTTTATGCCTTACTAATCTATTACATTTTTATATCTTATTATACTATGACGTTTTTATGACATTTTATGCCTTACTATACTATGATGTTTTATGACATTTTATGCCTTACTATTCTATGACGTTTTTATATCTTATCATACTATGATGTTATTATGACATTTTATGCCTTACTTTACCATGACGTTTTTATGACATTTTTTCACTTACTATACTATGACACTTTTATAACTTAAAATAGTATGACGTTCTTATGAGATTTCTTGCCTTACTATACAATGACATTTTATTACTTATGACAATATGATGTTCATATGACATTTTATGCCTTACTATACTATGACGTTTTTATGGCATTTTTTAACTTACTATACTATGTCATTTTTATGACATTTCATGCCTTACTATTTTTTGAGGTTTTTACATCTTATTATACTATGACGTTTTTATAACATTTTATGCCTTACTATACTATGATGTTCTTATGACATTTTATGCCTTACTATACTATGGCGTTTTTATGGCATTTCATGCCTTACTATTTTTTGACGTTTTTACATCTTATTATACTATGACATTTTCATGAAATTTTATGCCTTACTATACTATGACGTTTTTATGACATTTTATGCCTTACTATTTTATGACGTTTTAAAT
>NW_019430140.1:0-571 GCF_002814215.2 Seriola lalandi dorsalis
TAAAGGTCAGAGGTCAAAGGTTAGGTTTAGGCATAGGATGAGTGGTTAGGGTTAGGATAAAGGAGAGGAGGAGTGGTTAGGGTTAGGATAAAGGAGAGGAGGAGGACGAAGGAGGTAGAGCTAGGGAGAGGTGCCTTTTACGGGGCTAGAACTCTCCCCCGCCGGATCGGGCTGGACGCCCTACCTCCCTCTGCTCCCTCATTTTCATGAGGGAAAGGAGGTGAGGAGAGAGAATATGTGTGTGTGTGTGTGTGTGTATATATGTGTCCGGGCGCTCCTAGTTGAGGTCCTTTAAGTTGAGTTAAGGTAAGTAATCTTCTTTTAATAAGAAGAAGGGAGGGTGAGGTTGCACACTGGTGTGTGTCGAGAGCCCGACTGTCCGAAGGCTCTGGCTAGGGTTAGGATTTTTAAAATATCACGATGATCTCCCCTGCTTCGTCCAACGACTGGGCAGTTGAAAGTGGGAGATCAAAGGCAATGCACGGGCCGGCGCTCGTCGTCTAAGGCTCTCCAAGTTCCAGGCAACCACTGTCCCATAAGGGAATGTTTTTTTTCAGAGGTCAAGAGGTCA
>NW_019430141.1:0-697 GCF_002814215.2 Seriola lalandi dorsalis
AAAATGTCATAGTATAGTAAGGCATAAAAATGTCATAGTATAGTAAGGCATAAAAATGTCAAAAAACGTCATAGTATAGTAAGGCACAAAAATGTCAAAAAACATCATAGTATATATAGTAAGGTATGAAAATGTCAAAAAAATTATCATAGTATAGTAAGGCATAACAATGTCAAAAAACATCATAGTATATATAGTAAGGTATGAAAATGTCAAAAAATATCATAGTGTAGTAACGTATGAAAATTTCAGTATAGTAATAGTATAGTAAGGCATAAAAATGTTAAAAAACAACATAGTATAGTAAGGTATGAAAATGTAAAAAAATGTCATAGTATAGTACAGCATGAAAATGTCAAAAAACGTCATAGTATAGTCAGGCATAAAAATTTCAAAAAACGTCATAGTATAGTAAGGCACAAAAATGTCAAGAAACTTCATAGTATAGTAAGGCATAAAAATATCAAAAAACGTCATAGTGTAGTAAGGCATGAAAATGTAAAAAAACGTCATAGTATAGTAAGGCCCAAACTGTCAAAAAATGTCATAGTATAGTAAGGCATAAAAATATCAAAAAACGTCATAGTATAGTAAGGCATAAAAATATCAAAAAACGTCATAGTGTAGTAAGGCATAAAAATGTAAAAAAACATAGTATAGTAAGGCATAAAAATGTAAAAAAATATCATAGTATATA
>NW_019430142.1:0-508 GCF_002814215.2 Seriola lalandi dorsalis
TATTGACAACCCAATTTACACATAATTGAGTGCATTTGTTGTTATCATTTTTGCACTGCTTGCAGCTGTTGCCATAACTACACATTTGAGGAGATGTTGGTGTAACCTCTGTTTCCTCTGTTCAGGCCAGCACATCAAGTGCATCTATACAGCTTCCTGCAACAAGGGATGTTGCATGCCAGACTGACCCACTGTAGGCACACAGTTATCCTTGAAAACTCTTCAGCCTCACATCAGAAGTACAGGTCTGTAGCCATCTGAAGTGCATCTACTTTTGATAAACCTAACAGTCACTTATCAGTCTTGGAATGCTGTGCAGGTAAATGAAGCTGTGGTTACTTAGAACTTGTGAGAGTGTGTAGGCTAAGGTTTCTGTCAATATTAACATCTTTGATTTTCTCTTTACTGTACCTCCAGACTCTACCTGGCTGCCATGTACTACTATGAAAATGCTGACCGACCACAAGCCCAAACAAAAGAAGGTGAACCACTGTTCAAGGTCCAATTT
>NW_019430143.1:0-625 GCF_002814215.2 Seriola lalandi dorsalis
TGGGGGCTGGAGCCTATCCCAGCATCTTTTCGGGAAAGAGGCGCGGTACACCCTGGACAGTTCGCCAGTCCATCGCAGGGCAAACACATAGAGACAGACAACCATTCACACTCACAGCCACACCTATGGTCAATGTAGAGTATCCAATTAGCCTAGTCCCCATTTGCATGTCTTTGGACTGTGGGAGGAAGCCGGAGTAACCGGAGAGAACCCACACTGGCACGGGGAAAACATGCAAACTCCACACAGAAAGATCCCACGGCCGAGCCGGGACTCGAAACCAGAACCTTCTTGCTGTGAGGTTGTGTATGAAATGCGCTAAATAAATAAAATGCTATATAAATAAAACTGCCTTGCCTTGCCCTCTTCTGGTTTTAAACTTCCAGAGTCAAGCATCCCCCATTCTCAGGTGGGCATGAATGTAAATGCTTATGCAGGAATGTGGTTAGAGTGTAAATGACCTGTTTTAACCCTGAGTTCACAGCCTCCCTTATTTGGAGAGCGTCAACACCTATGCTGTAAATTCTCAACTAAAATAAAAAGGAAACAGTATAACTCACTTCTTCTTCTTACTCTTTAAATAAAATGCTATATAAATAAAACTGCCTTGCTTTCTTCTGGTTTT
>NW_019430144.1:0-443 GCF_002814215.2 Seriola lalandi dorsalis
TTGTTTGTTTATTTGTTTGGACATTCCCCCCGGCAGTTTTACTGTTCGGGGGAGGCTTATTTGAGTTTTTTTTCTCATGTTTTCTCGGACGGATTTAATGGTGACGGAAGCGGGAAATGGCTCATTAATTACGGAAATGGATCACGGACATAAAATAAGTCAAGTTGTAGCGGAGAAAGAAATGAATGAGTGGGAAGTGGTCGAAACAAAAGAACAGAGAATCAGAAGAAAGAGGTTGGAAAAAAAAAGTAGCGAAGAGAGCACGGGAACAGCTGATTCAGCGATGACGGCGCCGGCGAGAGGAGAGAGAGAGGAGAGAGAGCGGCGAGCAGCAATGACAGCTGCAACGGGCAGAGGACGGAGGAGCGAGACCGGAGGAGCCGTGAGGGAGAGCGGAGATGGAGATCGGACCAGACCGGGACTCCATGGAGCTCCGAGAGCGG
>NW_019430145.1:0-896 GCF_002814215.2 Seriola lalandi dorsalis
TAGCATTTTACCTGGATTAACCCCCCCATATTAGCCATTAGCTCGTTCATTAGCTGGGTTCAATGCACATTCACATAGCCTGCTACCCTAGTGGCCAACGCACAAGGTCTCGAATTAGCATTTAGCAGCTACATTAGCACTGGCGACTAGCACACACAGGTAATAGTATTACATTAGCGATTTAGCGACTAACTTAGCTTGGCGGCTAACGCCACTTTTGCTCGACGCCACTTCTCTTAAAATGCACATTTAACTCACCGCCGAACTTGTATCATCAACCATGAACTCTGTGGGTTCGACTCGCGGTAAATTCCGTCTATTTCACTCTGTTTTAACCACTTCTGGATATTTTTCTCAGGCAGAGCTTTCCTCGTGCAGCCGGACGGTGCAGCTTCTCGTTCCGATCTAACTATCTCCCAGAGCGCTGTGCGCAACTGCAACGCAATTGATCCGTGACGTCCTGACGCGCTGCTCTCTCTGTACGGCGGAGTTAACCCTATAATTGCCAGCTATCTCTCTCTCACTCATTCACACTAAATAAACTGACTTTTTACCCCTTTCCTGTTAGTCTTATCACAGCTTATGAAGCCTGGGCTACAGCTGACACATTAATAATTAATTACATGTAGTATGAAGTGTTGACAGTAACACTAAACAGACTCTTCTATTGGCTCCAGTTAGACCAACCCTGATGCTTCATGTGTTTGATTCTATGCAAACTCAGTGACCTTCCTTGTTACTCAGCTATAAAAACTTCAGATCAGACTGTCAGTGGAGTTCACAGCTCGTCAGCTTCACCATAAACCATGTTTTCTGTAGCTCTGCTGCTGCTGTTGGCAGCTGGATCCTGTGAGTCTCTCTGGATTTGTCATAGTCAACATTTCTTCTCTTGCTGT
>NW_019430146.1:0-547 GCF_002814215.2 Seriola lalandi dorsalis
TGCTGCCATATTTTCATTTTTCCATTAAAACTCTCCTGTTTTGCTTCTGACACCAAATGACTCTTTTTTAAACGACTGACAACAGATCTGAACACAACAATGAATATTAAATGACTAAACTCACCAGTTTTCTGAATGAGGACTTCCTCACTGTTCTGACTGAAGAACTCTGGGTCTCCTCTCCCTCCTCTGCAGTGGTAGAAACCTCCCTTTGTGACAACCATAACTCCTCTAACATCTCTTACTGGATCAGCTGCAGAGTGTGAGTCACGTCTGAACCCGTAGTATTTCCAGTCATCAGAGCCGTCCACAGAGCAGGTCAGTGACACACTGCCCCCTGCTGGTATGGTTCTTCTGTCTGCTCTCAGTGTGGCCTTGGGTTTATCAGCTGTTCACATTGAACCAAAAGAAGCAATTAAATGAGTGGAATAAAACAGCTACTACCATCACATGAAAGTGACAAACATCACATGACTCATTGGTTGATAAGTGATTTAGGAAACACAGGAGTTCCCACATAACTCACTAACTAGGTAGTGTTCATGTT
>NW_019430147.1:0-376 GCF_002814215.2 Seriola lalandi dorsalis
ATAAAAAGACCAAAAAATGTCATAGTTTAGAAAGTCATAAAAATGCCAAAAAACATCATAGTATACTATGGCATAAAACGTCAAAAAAACATCACAGTATATTAATGCATAAAAGGTCATAAAAACGTCATAGTATGACAAGGGATGAAACAACAGAGTACAGCAAGTCATAAAAATGCCAAAAAACATCATAGTATAGTATGGCATAAAACATCAAAAAAAAAAACATCATAGTATATTAAGGCTTAAAACGTCATTAAAACATTATACTATTATAAGGCATAGACTAACAGAGTATAGTAGGTCATAAAAAGGCCAAAAAACGTCATAGTTTAGAAAGTCATAAAAATGCCAAAAAACATCATAGTATACTATG
>NW_019430148.1:0-414 GCF_002814215.2 Seriola lalandi dorsalis
TGAAGTGAATAAGATTTTAATGAGGAGTGGTAGTGCAGTGGTTAACACAGTGGCTTCCCACACTCAAAAATTTAAATTTTTATGCCTTGCAATACTATGACGTTTTTATGACTTTTTTATGCCTTACTGTACTATGACTTTTTGTGCCTTATTATACTATGACTTTTGTATGAATTTTTATATCTTACTATATTATGACTTTTTATGCTTTTTTATGCCTTACTATACTATGACGTTTTTATGCTTTTTTTATGCCTTACTTTACTATGACTTTTTTATGCCTTAATGTACTATGACGTTTTTAATAACTTTTTTATGCCTTACTATACTATGACTTTTTGTGCCTTATTATACTATGACTTTTGTATGAATTTTTATGTCTTACTATACTATGACGTTTTTATGCTTTTTTAT
>NW_019430149.1:0-1511 GCF_002814215.2 Seriola lalandi dorsalis
GAGACAATTTGTCATTAAACAGTAGGAAAAGCTCAGAGGTTGTTTAATGGCCTTTTGAGAAATAGTTTGAACTGTGGAAAAGACACTTATTTGTTTCTGGCAGACAGTTAAATAAGAAGTTACTGGTCTTATGAAGTTACCACCAGCAGCTCGTTATCTTAGCTTAAAGACAGGAAATGGGAGGGTGGGGGGGCAGTTAGCCTGTGGCCCACCAGTACCACTAAAGGTCATTGATTAACATGTTGTATCTTGTTTAATCTGTACAAAAACCTCTGTGTAAAATGTGATGTTTACATCCTGATGTCTGTGCTGGTTGCCTGGCAACTGCTCAGAGCCAAAAATAGTGCAGTACCATTCTTCATGTTACTAAACTTCACAGTGTATTTTTAAAAAGGAGAACTGTTTTTATCGACATACACAACGAAGAGGTTTGTTTCTTCTACTGGAACTAGTCATTCTGGAGGAGAACGCTGCCTGAAACTCAACAGATGAAGACACATACAAAGGTTTTTGGCGCTGAAGGTAAAGTGAGGATGTTTTATCAATCTAAAATCAAAGCGCAGTAATCAGAAAAACCCAAATCAAATCAGTATTTGCTGTGACCACCCTTTGTACCAGTTCTCCTCAGTAAACCTGCACAGTTTTTCAAGGTGCTTGTTCCAGACATCACGGAGAACTTGATTTTATGACTTAGGATTTCCTGCTGCAGAATAAACTTGGACCCAATCAGATGCCTCACTGATGAGACCGTGTGATGGATAAGAATCTGAACACATACAGGGCCGAAAACCTTTGCACAGTACTTTGTTCATTAAAGTATGTTCATAGGACAACAGAAAAGACCAGCCAGTAAGAATGACTGTAGCTGTCTTTGTTTGCATCAGTTGGCGCCCTACAATCTGAACCAGGGTCAGATTTCATCCACACTATAAAATAACATGACTCACCTACAGTCATGATGAATCTGTGGAAGAATGGATTGCTGCGTTCTTTGTCAGAGCTTTTTGCTCCACACCAGTATGTCCCAGCGTCGTCTGCTGTTACAGCGCTCACTGTAATGGTGATATTTCTCTTCTGTCTGTCGTCATTCAAGGAAAACTTCCCGTTGTTCATCTTGTTATGTTGGGTGCTTACTAGACGTTCACATACAGACGGATCTTCTCCCTTACAAATGAATTTGTAATTATAAGCAGTTTGACTCCTATAATCACACCAGTATGTGAAGGTTTCTCCAACCATTGGGGATCTTGTGAAGTTACGAATTTCTGTAGATAGACACAGATTTAAATAAAACAGTTGTATAAATAGTGTTTCTCATTTAGAAAAACTAAAATATTAGTATGCTTTAATATATGAACAAACTTCAGAAGCTGCAGATGTTAATTACTCACTTTTAACCTCCAGTCGTATTTGTCTGAGGGCAATTTGTTGATTTCCGTCTTTTGATTCCAGTCCACACCAGTAGACACCAGCATCCTCTGAGGAC
This sequence comes from Seriola lalandi dorsalis, assembly GCF_002814215.2. NCBI lineage: Eukaryota > Metazoa > Chordata > Actinopteri > Carangiformes > Carangidae > Seriola > Seriola lalandi. The sequence continues at coordinate 1,487 of NW_019430149.1, forward strand.
ACATTACTGATGGACATGTTGAAGC
>NW_019430150.1:0-599 GCF_002814215.2 Seriola lalandi dorsalis
AGTGATGATTGACACTTTAGCTTTCAGCCAGTTTGTGGCTGAACCAACTCACTGCAGTGGTAACACTCTACACTTGATTCTATCCCGTGGAATTGAGGTATCTAGTGTGAGCGTCTCTCCCGTCACTTCTGCCATCTCTGATGACTTTTTGATCAAATGTGAAGCAACACTAGCCTGTCCTCACACCACTAGTTCAAATGTCTTTACCACTCCACACTTTGGTCCAGCAACTGTAGCTGCTCTTGCTGAGAAATGAGCGCAGGTCCTGGCTCCTTTCACTGTAGCAACTGACTCTGTTGAAACTTGTAGCAGTAAATGAAACACAGCTGTCTAGTCTGATGATATTCAGCTGTATGTGCCTATAAAGGCTGACCATTCCTCTCACATGATGAATGTAGAGCTCTGTGTGTCTGCTGTGAAAAGCTGGATGTCTCATCATTTTTTGCTCCTAAATTCAGACAAAAGTCAGATGCTGGTCGTCGGCCCGACCCGACACAGACACCAGTTTGATCAAGTGACAATAACTCTCAACAACTGTGTGATTCCTCATAGTCTGACAGCCAAGAATCTGGGTGTCACATTCCATCCTACCCTCTCCT
>NW_019430151.1:0-300 GCF_002814215.2 Seriola lalandi dorsalis
TGACCTTCAGGCACCTCAGTTTATACTCTGGAAAGGAGCAAAATCATGGAGTGGTCAACAACATATTCCTGATGATCGATATCAATCCAAAACAACAGCCACATCAACTGAACTGACCATCAGCAGACTAACCCTGAACGACACAGCTCTCTACTACTGTGCTCTAGAAACACAGTGATACAAAGTGTAGAAGAGGCTGTACAAAAACCTGAACACAGATATCTGACTCCTCTTCAAAGAGGAGGGAAGTGGTTTTCAAACCACAGCTTCATATCACATGGATTCTGCTACTTCCTGTTT
>NW_019430152.1:0-321 GCF_002814215.2 Seriola lalandi dorsalis
GGGCTCCAGTAGGTCTCCTGCAATATTTGCGGCGGCTGTGATGTAATTCAACCGAAGACTCATCTGAGAAATCCACCTTCTGCCACTTTTCCAGCGTCCATCCTTTTAGCAGGCTGTGGGCCTTGGCAAATGCCACAGTTTTTTTTAATTGCCTTGGAGGCCATTTCGAGACAGAATTCTACAAACTGTCCTGGTCGACACGGGGACTTGAGGTGACCAGGCCTGGTGGAGCTCTGCTGCAGTGGAACAGGGGCTGGCCTTGGATTTTCGACCCAACAAACGGTCCTCCCGAGCAGTTGTCTTGCGGGGTCTGCCGGACCT
>NW_019430153.1:0-506 GCF_002814215.2 Seriola lalandi dorsalis
CATAAAAGGTCATAAAAAGGTCATAGTATGGTGAGGAATAAATCAACATAGTGTAGTAAGGCTTAAAAATGTCAAAAAACGACATAGTATAGTATGTCATAAAAATTTGAAAAAACGTCATAGTATAGTATGGCATAAAATGTCAAAAAATCATTATAGTATATTAAGGCATAAAAGGTCATAAAAGGGTCATAGTATGGTGAGGAATAAATCAACATACTGTAGTAAGGCTTAAAAATGTCAAAAAACGACATAGTATAGTATGGCATAAAAATGATAAAAAAACGTCATAGTATAGTATGGCATAAAATGTCAAAAAAATATCATAGAGTTTTAAGGCATAAAAGGTCATAAAAAGGTCATAGTATGGTGAGGAATAAATCAACATAGTGTAGTAAGGCTTAGAAATGTCAAAGAAACTGCATAGTATAGAATGGCATAAAACGTCAAAATAAAAAAAAAAGTTAATTAAGGCGTGAAAGGTTATATAAATGTCATAGTATGGT
>NW_019430154.1:0-433 GCF_002814215.2 Seriola lalandi dorsalis
AGACCAGAGACCAGAGACCAGAGACCAGAGACCAGGGACCAGAGACCAAAGACCAAAGACCAAAGACCAAAGACCAGAGAGACCAGAGACCAGAGAGACCAAAGACCGGAGACCAGAGAGACCAGAGAGACCAAAGACCAGAGACCAGAGACCAGAGAGACCAAAGACCGGAGACCAGAGAGACCAGAGACCAGAGACCAAAGACCAGAGAGACCAGAGACCAGAGAGCGGAGACCAGAGAGACCAGAGACCAGAGAGACCAAAGACCAGAGACCAGAGATAACAAAGACCAGAGACCAGAGAACAAAGACCAGAGACCAGAGAGACTAGAGAGAACAAAGACCAGAGACCAGAGACCAGAGACCAAAGACCAGAGAGACCAGAGACCAGAGACCAAAGACCAGAGACCAGAGACCAGAGAGACCAAAGACCA
>NW_019430155.1:0-520 GCF_002814215.2 Seriola lalandi dorsalis
GGCCGGTCCGGTCCGCTATGTTATTTTGTTTTGTTTTTTTCCTCTAAATTCCCTCCAATTGGGCCGATTGGCTACAGAGGGCTAGCAGTGTGTTGCCAGCATCGACACATATTATTGGTCTATTGTTTGTCATTGTCAATCAATCATGGGCTGACAGGCTCAGAGAGCCCTGACAGTGCTGTCAATCACAACACAAGCCAGGGTGGGGCGGGACCTCATGGCATGGGCGGGAGTCGCGGGACGGGCTGCTGCTGAGCTGAAGATGGATAAGCGGAAGAAACGCCCGGGTGGCGCTGAAAAACTGCGACTTAAAAAGCTGAAGTCTCTGGAGGTGGCGGCTGCTAAATATTCTAAACTGACGGACCTATTTGGTGCCGGGGTCACCGGCCCAGCAGGTGCTGCCGCGCCGGGAGACGAGCGAGAGGAGACATACACGGTAAGTAACGTTAGCCTGGGGCTGGCTAGGCTACATTTTTGAGACATGTCCAAAACAAAGTAGAAAACGTTTTTACATTGAATG
>NW_019430156.1:0-651 GCF_002814215.2 Seriola lalandi dorsalis
CACTGAAAGCTGCCTAAAATTGACCACATTAAATGTCTGGTTAATAACAGGAGCTTTTTGATAGGATGGAAAGCCAGCACTTGTTGGAAAGAAGAGAATCCAAGCTTTACAATGAGGTATTACTCCAGTAAATGAGATAATGCTATCATGAAATAGCTTAAATATAGAGACCATATTTGACCTCTCAACCAGCTCTGAAAGCTGCCTAAAATTGACCACATTAATTGTCTGGTTAATAACAAGAAGTTTGTGATAGGATGGAAAGCCAACACATGTTGGAAAGAATAGAATAAAAAACTTTACAATGAGGTATTACCTGACTAAATCAGATAATGCTATCCTGACATAGCATCTTAAATATAGAGACCAGATTTGACCTCTGACCCAGCTCTGAAAGCTGCCTAAAGTTTACCACATTAAATTCTGGTTAATAACAAGAAGTTTGTGAAAGGATGGAAAGCCAACACATGTTGGAAAGAATAGAATCTAAACTTTACAATGAGGTATTACTTGACTAAATCAGATAATGCTATCTTGAAATATCAGCTTGAATAGAAAGCTGCCTAAAATTGACCACATTAAATGTCTGGTTAATAACAGGAGGTTTGTGATAAGATGGAAAGCCAACATTTGTTGGATAAGAGGAGAATC
>NW_019430157.1:0-522 GCF_002814215.2 Seriola lalandi dorsalis
TTGGTTGTAATAAGTTAATAAAAGGTTCTTTTGTTAAATTGTAATTAATTGTTAGATGATACATTTATTTTTTAATGTTCTATCTATGTTTACTCTGTGGCTCTCGTGTGGAGACATCACATACTGTAATAGGGGGGAGATCCATGATTTTGCTGAGCTTCTTTAATGCCAGTTGTCTAGGTTGCCCATAACGTTCATCAAGAGCTGCAATGACTTGGGTGAGAAGCACAGGAGAAAGAAACAAGAGGCTGAGTAGGGTTTTCAGCTGGAGGATTCAAAGGCTGAACACATGGACTTCATGGGTGGCCCTTTGGTAGTGCTAAAGAAAAGCTAGAAGTTAGCAGGTCTCATGAAGAGAGGATTGCCTAGGCAGACCAGGTGAACGAACTGCAGCATCAAGGATTGACAAGTTACGGAAATGGGCATTGGAAAGGCAACAGCAACAGGGTGATGGACAGGAGTATGACTAGTGTTGTGGTGATTTAACACTTGGAAATTGAACAGCTTGCTGTTCTACTTGAG
>NW_019430158.1:0-396 GCF_002814215.2 Seriola lalandi dorsalis
TGTGAAGCAGCTGTGTGGTTTTCTGGAGAGTCCAGACTGTGGACTGGAGACTCTGAGGTCAGTTCACTGTTGTAGATCTTCTGTCTTTAATCCAGCACTGAAGCTAATACACTCTCGTGGTCTTCAGTCTAAATCACCCCCATGATTCCAGTTTTTCTCGATATATTTCTTCGCTCTGACGTAATCCTTCACACCTCAGTCAGCTGACTGAGTGACTGTAGAGAGTCAGCTGCTCTCACATAATTATTTCCTGTGACATGAACATTGTTCACACTTCAGTCTTTCTGAGCTCTTCTTCTGTGACGTAATTCTTGGCTGTTGGACAGATTTTCTCTGCGGTTGGTTTCTGTTGTGAAGACGTCAGGAGACGCTGTGAACTCGTTTTCACTCCTCATG
>NW_019430159.1:0-703 GCF_002814215.2 Seriola lalandi dorsalis
ACCCTAACCCTAACCCTAACCCTAACCCTAACCCTAACCCTAACCCTAACCCTAACCCTAACCCTAACCCTAACCCTAACCCTAACCCTAACCCAACCCTAACCCTAACCCTAACCCTAACCCTCTTTTTATATATTAAATTTATCACTACCAGTTTCAACTTTACATTTATTCTTTTATCTTTTTATTATATTTATTTCATTTATTTGCTGGGCCCGCTACTCCTTGTTAAAGGAACTTGCAGCAGGTCCCTCTCTTCTCTCTGTCCGGTGCTCTGCCTGGGAATCGAACCCTGATCCCCCATGGGAAAGACCACTTCTCTCTCCATTCAGCCATCCGTTCTGTCAGATCAGTAGGCCAGTGCACAGTATTTTAACCCAAACCCATAACCCCAACCCCAACCCCAACCCTAACCCTAACCCTAACCCTAACCCTAAGGCAGGAGTTGGCCAATTACAGAGTGCTGATGCCACAAGCAGTGAGCTTACCTGTGGAAGGAAAGTATCATGTGGAAGAAGAAAGCATTACAACACTTACCTGATACCTTACCTGACTCCCAGCATATCTCTGGGCACTTACCTTGCATCCTTAGGCCCCGGGTACACCACACACCTGGTATACTGCCATTTGACCTATAGAAAAAATGTCAACATACCAAAAAATGTCTCTTGGAAATGGGTACCTATCGACTCCAAATGGTCTG
>NW_019430160.1:0-515 GCF_002814215.2 Seriola lalandi dorsalis
GTGGGGGACTGCGTTCGCGCTCTCCCCTGATCATTACGTCAAAGAAAAACAGCTCTCTTCATGATGATGACTCCTGAGGAGTTTGAGCTCCGAAGTTATGTTTGCGCCAAGCTTGGTGTCCACTAGAGTCTCTGAAAAGAGTGGGCGTGGCCTATGAGGTAACTGAAAAAAGGAATTGCGTGCTCTAATGTCTGCTTTTGCTCTTTCTTTGATGGAGAATTGTGAGCTACACATTCTTCTGTAGCCAGACTGCGTAGGTTTTTGGCGTTGGTACGGTCGCCGCTGTCCCAGCGTGCCACGCGGCTTTCGCTTGACTTTCTCAAACACGACTGGCCACGTTGCTGAACGGCAGTTTTGCTTTGTTTTGGTACCAAAACCTTTGCGACAGTACAAAGACGATATCATGCGTACCATATGCCCTTGTCAAACTGCAGCATTGTATTCAACTTTTCAGCACCTTGTGTGTCAGATGAAGGTGAGCTAACTCTCAAGGCACTGAACTCTGGTATCATGCA
>NW_019430161.1:0-434 GCF_002814215.2 Seriola lalandi dorsalis
AAAAAGCTACGAAGGAAGCAGTAAATGGACTTACATATTTAAGACCTAACTAAATGTAATTTAAGACCTAACATGCGACTAATGTAAAGCTAGCAGAGCTTGGAGAGTTGGTTATCTGGTTGCTAGGCGCACGCAGGCACACACACAGGTCAGGAGCTGCCGTTGCCATGGCAATGTGAAAATCTGCCCAGAATTTGGCTTCTACATGGCTTCAAACAACTGCAAATTATGAGAAAAACGTTACTTCTTTTCATAAACTGAAAAGACCGTGCCAGACACTGAAGCCAGAAGTTTCTACAGTCTCTATTTTATTCAGATATTCCTTAAAATGAGTGAGGAAGCTCAGTGCGAAGACAGAAAAAAAAAGACGATTACATTAGGTGTCAATGAGAGTGAGACAGGTATTGCTGCCGGACTCGGCACCCCCGTTTAAA
>NW_019430162.1:0-496 GCF_002814215.2 Seriola lalandi dorsalis
TGCCTTACTATACTATGACATTTTATGACGTTTTCATGCCTTACTATACTATGACATTTTTTGACATTTTTGTGCCTTACTATACTATGACTTTTTATGACGTTTTCATGCCTTACTATACAATTACTTTTTTTTGACGTTTTCATGCCTTACTATATTATGACATTTTTTGACGTTTTCATGCCTTACTATACTATGACTTTTTATGCCATACTATACTATGACATTTTTTTGCCTTACCCCACTATGACGTTTTATGATGTTTTATGCCTTACTATACTATGACATTTTATGACGTTTTCATGCCTTACTATACTATGACATTTTTTGACATTTTTGTGCCTTACTATACTATGACTTTTTATGACGTTTTCATGCCTTACTATACAATTACTTTTTTTTGACGTTTTCATGCCTTACTATACGATGACATTTTTTGACATTTTATGCCATACTATGACATTTTTTGACATTTTTGTGCCTTACTATACTATGA
>NW_019430163.1:0-460 GCF_002814215.2 Seriola lalandi dorsalis
TGTCTCCTCCCAGGACCTCCACGTACTTTATAGGTCCATCAGTGTTGAGCTGAATCTGCAGGTTTCTGTTGGGGTTCTTGTAATCATCACAGTCGGTCCGTCTCATGCAGCAGCTACCGCTGCTTCTGCTGCTCCTGATGCATTTAACCGCTAAGATGAGAAAAGTCAACAGAGACAGCACGGACACCGAGGCCAGAGACAGAATCAAATAAAGGGTGATTCTCCCAGTTTTCTTGCTGGGCTCGGCCGCTTTCTGTCGGAGGTCTAAGATGGGCTCATGGAGACCGTCCTCCAGCATGATGGACACCGTGACGGTGGAGGACTGGACCGGTTCCCCGTCGTCCCTGATCTCTATAAGCAGCCTCTGAGAGGAGTCGTCCTGCTCGTACACAGCGCGTTTAGTCCTCACCTCCCCTGTGTACAGATTGACAGTGAACAGAGAGGCGTCTGTGGCCTCCGC
>NW_019430164.1:0-581 GCF_002814215.2 Seriola lalandi dorsalis
GTATATTAGTGATTACTCTTAATACAAAATTAAAGTTCTTGAGAGACATTTACAGTTGGATGATGATTAAAAATAACTATATACAAAGAAAAACTGTCATAGGAACATAAAATGTAGCAATTGGATTAAATACATTAGTGAATACTCATAGTACAAAATTACAACATAATGTTAATTATAATATTTACAGGTGGATGGTGACTAAAGTTAACTATACACAGAAAAAGTGTGTGTGAGGGAGTGAGTGCTCTTATTTGTACATGAACTTTGCTCTTCTGTCTTTCTCAGTAACAAACTTCTCAAAGACTTTGGTGTTAAAGTCAGGAATGTTCTGGACCAGGTTTTTCTCCATGGAGAGCATAGCCAGTGTGTTCAGGCGGTCTTGTGCCATGGTGTTCCTAAGGAATGTTTTTATCCTCTTTAAAGTAGAGAAGCACCTCTCTGATTCTGCTGTAGTCATCGGTGTGGTGATGAGACTCTTGAGAAGACTTACAGTCTCGCTGAATGTGTCCTGGAGGTTGTTTTCCATGAAAACCTGGAAGAGAGCCAGTGCACCACTGCAAGCCTTGAACTCTTCATTT
>NW_019430165.1:0-531 GCF_002814215.2 Seriola lalandi dorsalis
GAGCAAAGTTCTCAGCTTCTAGTTTCTGCATCGTTTCTCGCTTCTCGCATCTTCTTGTCGTCCTGATTTAGGCTTAGGCCTGGTTTTGGCTTCTGAAGAGGCTTAGAAAATAGGCCATGTGTGAATTGTTCACGACTGTTTTATCCCCTGGGGGCTGGCGCATGTTTCAGGGGCATCACCCGTCTTCTCCTGTGTTTCCACTTGGAGAAGAAAGTAATTTTCCACTGAACTTTTAGAATAATTTAAATCTAGAGTTTACTTATAAACTCACACATCCTTCTTCCACCATGACCACAAAACATTAAATGGAATAACATAAAACTACTTGCACAAATAATAGCAGAGAGGAGTAATAGGAGTGTTGATTTCATATTACATCCTTCAAACCTGGAATTAATTATGATACAAGTGGTTAATTGATCAAACAACAATATAAACATTTCCTAAAGCTAATAGTTTATAAATGTGGATTACACAGCAGTTCTTCGACTGTAATAATAATAATATGCACATGCTGGATGTCATGTAGTG
>NW_019430166.1:0-624 GCF_002814215.2 Seriola lalandi dorsalis
CAAACTCTGACTTCACTCTGACCATCAGTGGAGTCCAGACTGAAGATGCAGCAGTTTACTACTGTCAGAGTCTCCACTATATCAACAGTCAGTATGTGTTCACACAGTGAAAAAGCGTCGTACAAAAACCTCCCTCAGTCAGACTGAACAGAAACTGAACTGACTGCTGCAGCTGGAAGCTACTGCAGAGACTGATACAGTTCACTGAGGACACACACACACACACACACACACACACACACACTTGTACTTCTATCTTTGCAAGGACACTAATTGATATAATGCATTCCCTAACCCTAACCATCAGAACTAACTATAAAACTGAGTCAACATTCACCTTCAACTGTATTAATCTCTGTATAAAGTTTCACTAGACATCCGTATCTTTTTGATCCATGATGTATCTTATTATACGCTGGTCCCCTGGTGTCTTCCATCATGATCTATTCCAAACACTCAATACCATTCACATTCTACTATTCATCACAACATAATCTTCTTCCCAACTCCCAGCCTCAAACCTGATCAGTAATCAAAGCAGGTCGTCTGGATACACTCACTGTTTTATATGGACAACATAGTTTAAACAGTTTGAAATACAGATGTTAAAATGTCGTTCCTCTG
>NW_019430167.1:0-536 GCF_002814215.2 Seriola lalandi dorsalis
ATAGTAATGTATACAGATGTCATAGTAAATTAATGCCTATAAAGTGAGAAAAACGACACATTATAGTATGGCAAAAAAAGTGAAAAAACGACATAGTATAGTATGGCAAAAACAGTGAAAAAATGGCATAGTGTTTTAAGGCATAAAAATATCAGAAAACGTTATAATATAGTAATGTATACAGATGTCATAGTATATTAATGCCTCTAAAGTGAGATAAACGACACATTATAGTATGGCAAAAAAAGTGAAAAAACGACATAGTATAGTATGGCAAAAAAAGTGAAAAAATGGCATAGTTTATTAAGGCCTAAAAACATCAAAATACTTCATAATATATTAAATTATACACATGTTATAGTATATTAATGCCTATAAAGTGAGAAAAATGACACATTATAGTATGGCAAAAAAAGTGTAAAAAACGACATAGTGTTTTAAGGCATGAAAATATCAGAAAACGTCATAATATAGTAATGTATACAGATGTCATAGTATATTAATGCCTATAAAGTGAGAAAAATGACATAGTATAG
>NW_019430168.1:0-427 GCF_002814215.2 Seriola lalandi dorsalis
GTTTTTATGCCTTGCTATACCATGACAGTATTATGTCTACGTATATTATGACATTTTTTGATGTTTTTATGCCTCATTGTATTATGACCTTTTTTGACATTTTATGCCATAGTATACTATGACGTTTTTTGGTGTTTTTATGCCTTGCTATTCTATGACGTTTTTTGGTGTTTTTATGCCTTGCTATTCGATGACGTTTTTTGGTGTTTTTATGCCTTGCTATTCTATGACGTTTTTTGATATTTTTATGCCTCAATATACCATGACATTCTTATGTCTACCTATACTATGATGTTTCTTCATGTTTTTATGCCTCATTGTAATATGACATTTTTTGACATTTTATAACATACTATACTATGACGTTTTTTGGTGCTTTTATGCCTTACTATAATATGACGTTTTATGACGTTTTTATGCCTTATTA
>NW_019430169.1:0-598 GCF_002814215.2 Seriola lalandi dorsalis
ATACTATACTATGACGTTTTTATGCTTTACTACACTATGACATTTTTTGATGTTTATTTACCTTACAATACTATGACGTTTTTATGACGTTTTATGCCAAAATATACTATGACATTTTTATTACGTTTTATGCCATACTATACTATGACGTTTTTATGCCTACTATACTATGACCTTTTTTGACGTTTGTTTGCCTTACAATACTATGACGTTTTTATGAAGTTTTATGCCTTAATATACTATGATGTTTTTATGACGTTTTAGGCCATACTATACTATGACGTTTTTATGATGTTTTATGCCTTAATATACTATGATGTTTTTATGACGTTTTATGCCATACTATACTATGACGTTTTTATGACATTTTATGCCAAAATATACTATGACGTTTTTATGCCTACTATACGATGACCTTTTTTGACAATTCAGGCCATACTATACTATGACGTTTTTATGATGTTTTATGCCTTAATATACTATGATGTTTTTATGACGTTTTATGCCATACTATACTATGACGTTTTTATGACATTTTATGCCAAAATATACTATGACGTTTTTATGCCTACTATACGATGACCTTTTTTGACAATTC
>NW_019430170.1:0-531 GCF_002814215.2 Seriola lalandi dorsalis
TCATACTGTTGTCACTCTTCATGGACACACAGCTGGGTTCAGGCTCAGAACCAGGTCCAGGAGAGTCTGGTCTCTGATGGATCCTGATGAAAAAGAAACACAATAATGAATTAACAGTCACATATTCAGTTGAAGCAATATATAATAAACTATTAATACTGAGACAAACTTACTTTTTATCAGATAAATGTCTTTGTTTAAAATTAATATCAAACTCCTTCGACCGGTCGCTCTTGAAGGACACACAGCTGGGATCAGGAGATTTAGGTCTCTGATGGATCCTGATACAAAAACATCAATGATACATGTGAATATTGGACAAAATACTGATGTAAAAAACGTTAAAGTTTTAACATACACTGAGTGCACACTTTATTAGATACAGCTGTGCAATCTGTTGTAATTCAGAACAACAGTTGTGCTTTAAATTCTACCTTTAAAACAATAATAATGTTCAGGTTTTGTCGACACTGTCAGACATTTATAAAGAGGTCACAGTTAAAGCTGGTGTTGTACTGACGACATTATACT
>NW_019430171.1:0-490 GCF_002814215.2 Seriola lalandi dorsalis
TGAAGCATGGTGGTGGCAGCATCATGCTGTGGGGATGTTTTTCAGCAGCAGGAACTGGGAGACTAGTCAGGATTGAGGGAAAGATGAACAGAGCAAAGTACAGAGAGATCCTTGATGAAAATCTGCTCCAGAGCGCTCAGGACCTCAGACTGGGGCGAAGGTTTACCTTCCTACAGGGCAACGACCCTAAGCACACAGCCAAGACAACGAAAGAGTGACTTCGGGACAAGTCTGTGAATGTCCTTGAGTGGCCCGGCCAGAACCCAGACTTGAACCCGATTGAACATCTCTGGAAAGACCTGAAAATAGCTGTGCAGCGACGTTCCCCATCTAACCTGACAGAGCTTGAGAGGATCTGCAGAGAAGAATGGGAGAAATACCCCAAATACAGGTGTGCCAAGCTTGTAGCTTCATACCCAAGAAGACTTGAGGCTGTAATCGCTGCCAAGGGTGCCTCAACAAAGTACTGAGTAAAGGGTGTGAATACTTA
>NW_019430172.1:0-757 GCF_002814215.2 Seriola lalandi dorsalis
ATACTATGAAGTTTTTTGGCATTTTATCCCATACTATACTATGATGTTTTTTAACATTTTTAGGTATCATTTTACTATGTCGTTGTATCCCCTTCCATACTATGACGTTTTTATGACCTTTTATGCCTTAATATACTACAGTGTTCTTTGACATTTTTTGCCATACTATACTATGACGTTTTTTGGCATTTTATGACATACTATACTGTAATGTTTTTTAACATTTTTAGGCCTTATTTTACTATGTAGTTTTATCCCCTACCATACTATGACGTTTTTATGACCTTTTATGCCTTCAAATGCTATAGTCTTTTTTGACATTTTTTGCCATAATATACTATGACATTTTTTGCCATACTATACTATGACGTTTTTTGGCATTTTATGCCATACTATACTATGATGTTTTTTAAAAATTTTAGGCCTTACTTTACTATGTCGTTGTATCCCCTACCATACTATGACATTTCTATGACATTTTATGCCTTAAAATGCTATAGTGTTTTTTGACATTTTTTGCCATACTATACTATGACGTTTTTTGGCATTTTATGACATACTATACAATGATGTTTTTTAACATTTTTAGGCCTTATTTTACTATGTCGTTGTATCCCCTACCATGCTATGACGTTTTTATGACATTTTATGCCTTAATATGCTATCGTGTTTTTTGACATTTTTTGCCATACTATACTATGACGTTTTTTGGCATTTTATGCCATACTATACTATGATGTTTTTTAACATTTTTAGG
>NW_019430173.1:0-420 GCF_002814215.2 Seriola lalandi dorsalis
GCCATGGATCAGTGTGAGGACAGAGAGGAGGGAGCCCCTCCCTCTAAAACCTCTCTGTGTGGGGAACATGAGAGAAAGACCAGAGCTCAGAGGTGAGATGAGGATCTCTAACTGTCCATGACTCACATCACTGCTCCATCATTATTCACACTCACTGTCACATCTGCCATCAACTACTCAATAACAGCTTTGAAAAACTCCTGTCTTAGTGAACAAAGAGCCAACCACTGATTAGACAGGAGACATGTTGATGAACAGGAGAACGTTACTCAACCACTGTCTTCTTACTGATTCTCTATCTGCTGCTAACATTTCACCTGGAGACAGTCTGCTCACAATCCATCTGTCCTCAGGTTAAAACTGCTTTTCATTTGTCACTTGTTTGTTAGTGTCAGGAAGCAGCAGCAGAGACCAGACTCT
>NW_019430174.1:0-557 GCF_002814215.2 Seriola lalandi dorsalis
TCATAAAAATGTCATATTATGGTGAGGAATAAAAGGACATACTATAGTATGGCATAAAACGTCAAAAAACAGGGCATCATGTAGCGTAGTGGTCTAAGTGCCTCCCCATTTCCTGTCTCTCTACTGTCCTGTCAAATAAAGGCATAAAAAGCCCAAAAAATATACTTTAAAAAAAAAAAAATGTCAAAAAACGTCATAGTATAGTATGGCATAAAACGTCCAAAAAACATTGTCTTATATTAAGGCATAAAAGGTCACAAAAAGGTCATAGTATGGTAAGGAATTAAATGACATAGTATAGTAAGCCTTGAAAATTTAAAAAAACGTCATAGTATAGTATGGCATTAAACGTCAAAAAATCATCATATTATATTAAGGCATAAAATATCATAAAAATGTCATATCATGGTGAGGAATAAAAGGACATACTATAGTATGGCATTAAAAAGTCAAAAAACGGCATAGTACATTATGGCATAAAACGTCAAAACAATGTCATATTATATTAAGGCATGAAAGGTCATGAAAAGGTCATATTATGGTAAGGAATTAAATGA
>NW_019430175.1:0-435 GCF_002814215.2 Seriola lalandi dorsalis
TGTGACCTTTTATGCCTTACTATACTATGAGGTTTTCTGACATTTTAATGCATTAATATACAATGACGTTTTTTGTCATTTTTATGCCTTACTATACTATGACGTTTTTTGAATTTTAATGCATTAATATACAATGATGTTTTTTGACGTTTTTTTTCCTTATTATACTATGACCTTTTATGCCTTACTATACTATGAGGTTTTTTGCCATTTTAATGCATTAATATACAATGACATTTTTTGATGTTTTTTTGCCTTATTATACTACGACCTTTTATGCCTTACTATACTATGAGGTTTTTTGAATTTTAATGCATTAATATACAATGATGTTTTTTGACATTTTTTTTCCTTATTATACTATGACCTTTTATGCCTTACTATACTATGAGGTTTTTTGCCATTTTAATGCATTAATGTACAATGACGTTTTTT
>NW_019430176.1:0-528 GCF_002814215.2 Seriola lalandi dorsalis
TCTGTCTGGATGACGAGGATAAGACTGTTGTTGACTCCATGTTACTTTTCTGTTTCCCTCAGATAATAACAGAACTGTGTTTGCTGTGTTTGGATCCAGTGTGATTTCCTGTGAATATTTTAAGAAGTCAGCTCTGGTCTTGGGCTCTGGTTGTGACAGTAAAACATCCACTTCAGTCAGTGTCAGTGAGATGTTTGTCCATGTCTCTGTCAGAATGTCCTGTAGTTTCTCTCTGAGCTGTGACACAGCTGCTGTCACGTCCTCAAAGTATCTCAGAGGACGGACATCGATGGCGGACGAGTCTGTAGAGTCACTGAGTCGTGACAGTGAGGGGTAGTTGCGTAGAAAGTGGCTGTGATCCTCTGTGTGTGAGAGCTGCTTCAGCTCAGCGTCTTTCCTCTTCAGCTCAGCGATCTCCTGCTGCAGCTTCTCCTGAAGCTCTTTGACTCGACCGGCTTCAGTTTCCTGCTGGGATCTGATCTGCTGCTTCACATCAGAGCGTCTTTTCTCCATGAGACGGATCAGCTC
>NW_019430177.1:0-431 GCF_002814215.2 Seriola lalandi dorsalis
CTATACTATGATGTTTTTTGACAATTTTATGCCATACTATAATATGATGTTTTTTGACATTTTTATGCATAACCATACAATGGCGTTTTTGTGCCTTACTATACTATGACGTTTTCATGCCTTACTATATTATGATGTTTTTGACATTTTTATGCCATACTATACTATGGCGTTTTTAGACATTTTTATGCCATACTATCCTATGACGTTTTTTTGACATTTTTATGCCATACTATACTATGATGTTTTTTGACATTTTTACACCATACTATAGTATGACATTTTTTTGACATTTTTATGCCATACTTTACTATGGCGTTTTTATGCCATACTATACTATGGCATTTTTTTACATTTATATGCCTTACTATACTATGGCGTTTTGGTGCCTTAATTTACTATGACTTTTTCATGCCTTAATATACTATGAT
>NW_019430178.1:0-751 GCF_002814215.2 Seriola lalandi dorsalis
GTTTGAAAAGTTTACATGTTATGTAAAAACAGTTCCTGTCTTTTTGAGAGAGCAGAAGTTTTCCTCCGTTTTATAGTTTGAATCACATTTCTACGTGCAGGTATGAGAGAGCTGGGTGACTCAGAAAAAAGGTGCAATTTTGTTGAAAAAAAAAAAAGGTTGAAAAAGGTGGGTTTCTAAAGAAAATTCCAATGCATTTCTAATGCATTATTTATTCCCAGTTTTTTGGGAATAACTTTGGGAAAAATTTGAATTTTAACCACAAAAGTCATAGCACCTCTTTCGCGATCAAGATGCACGTTTTTACCGGGGTTTTCTCAAAGCTGCGGGACAAGTTACGCGCCGAAATTTGGCGGAAGAATAATAAACCCGAAACAGAATATTCCGCCCCGAGGCACTCCTCTCAGCTATTCTAGCTGTAGAGGAGTGCCTCAGAGCTGAGCACCCGTGGCACTAATAATAATTATTATTATTATTATAATAAAACTAAAACACTCCTGCCCTATAATTAGAACAAAACTATGTACAGAACTGTGACTGCTGAAAATAAATAGAAAAAGACTCGAAAATCACAGAGTGTATAGATTAGTGTAAGAGGTGCCAGAGTTTCTTTAACAGTGAAATGGAGACTTCCCATGAAACCTTGTATCGTGAAGATTCATCCACTGACCTCATGCAGTTCACTAAAACAAAACTTTTTAAAACAACCTGCACGTCGTCCTATCAAATCACACTATAGAGGAATCGCTCT
>NW_019430179.1:0-730 GCF_002814215.2 Seriola lalandi dorsalis
CATGCCTTACTATACTATGATGTTTTTATGCCTTACTATACTATGATGTTTTTATCACTTTTTATGCCTTACTATACTATGATGTTTTTATCACTTTTTATGCCTTACTATACTATGATGTTTTTATCACTTTTTATGCCTTACTATACTATGATGTTTTTATGACTTTTTATGCCTTACTATACTATGACGTTTTTATGTATTACTATACTATGATGTTTTTATGCCTTATTATACTGTGACGTTTTTGTCTCTTTATGCCTTACGATACTATGAAGTTTTTATGATTCTTTATGCCTTACTATACAATGATGTTTTTATGCCTCACTATACTATGATGTTTTTATCACTTTTTATGCCTTACTATACTATGATGTTTTTAGCACTTTTTATGCCTTACTATACTATGGTGTTTTATGACTTTTTATGCCTTACTATACTATGACATTTTTATGACTTTTCATGCCTTACTATACTATGATGTTTTTATGTATTACTATACTATGACGTTTTTATGTATTACTATACTATGTTTTTATGCCTTACTATACTATGACGTTTTTATGACTTTTTATGACTTACTATAATATGACGTTTTTATGCCTTACTATACTATGATGTTTTTATGTATTACGATACTATGATGTTTTTATCTTTTTTTATGCCTTACTATACTATGATGTTTTTTTTAGTTTTATGCCTTACTATACTATGATGTTTTTATGTATTT
>NW_019430180.1:0-511 GCF_002814215.2 Seriola lalandi dorsalis
GAGCAGAAATCAAGAGTTCCCGAGACAGAAAGTCTCCTGTCAAACTCCACCAGAGCTGAACCGCTGAGACACCGGCAGAATCCGTCATCGTGATAACGGGACACGGCTTCCAGGAGAATCCTCCTAGATCCCGCGTCTCCAGGGTTACCACGGCAACCACAGCCACCTGGGTTCCAGCCGAGGGTCTCCAGCTACAGCGCAACTCACGGTAGTTCGGTCTTAACACTCTGCTCATGACTGGGTTGATGTCGAAATATAGCAATATTTAATTATCAAACCTAATTCGTAGATGTAGCATCATTAGCTGTATAGCTATAGTGTATAGCCATAACATATTCTCTCCCACCATTGCCAACTCATCACACTGCTCATTCATTATTATTTTCATCTTTATGATTATTACACCTTGCATTTACTCTGTACATAGTAGTTTAGTTAAATAAACTCCTTTATTTACACCCAGTTGTTGTCCTGTTGTGTTCTTTTGACGTAGAGACTGGAGATCCATTGA
>NW_019430181.1:0-553 GCF_002814215.2 Seriola lalandi dorsalis
TTCTTACAGGAGAGAGAGCAGAGATCTTCAGAGGCTCTCTGCAGTCTGCACTCTGAGAAACTCAAACTCTTCTGTCTGGACCATCAGCAGCCAGTGTGTCACATCTGCAGAGACTCAGAAACACACACCGACCACAGATTCAGACCCATCGATGAAGCTGCTCCACAACACAAGAAGAAACTTCAGGAAACTCTGGAGCCCTTAAAGAAGAAGTTAAATGCTCTTAAACAAGTTAAAGTGAAGTTTGATCAAACAGCAGAACACATTAAGGTCCAGGCCCGACACACAGAGACGCAGATGAAGGAGCAGTTTAAGAAGCTTCACCAGTTTCTAGAAGAGGAAGAGGAGGCCAGGATGGCTGCACTGAGGGAGGAAGAGGAGCAGAAGAGTCAGGTGATGAAGGAGAAGATGGAGGCTCTGAGCAGAGAGATAGCAGCTCTTTCAGACACAGTCAGAGCCACAGAGGACGAGCTGAGAGCTGAAGACGTCTCATTCCTGCTCAGCTACAAGGCTGCAGTGGACAGAGTCCAGCAGCGCCCCCTGCTGGAGGATC
>NW_019430182.1:0-437 GCF_002814215.2 Seriola lalandi dorsalis
TTGAAAACATAATGATGGGTGGAAGGGATGCAGAAAAAGTAGTGACCTATAACACTTTCATGTATCACGGCTCCTCTGGCTCCCCAGTGTTTGATGCTCTTGGCCGAGTTGTTGGTTTGCACTCTGCAGGATTTACCTACGATACCAGTATATTCGACCCAAAGCGTAAAGAGAGTGTTATAGAGTACGCCCATCCTCTGCTTACTATATTTAAAAAGTTTGTGGGTAATCTGATGGAAAAGGAAAAAGAGCAGCTGTTGACGAGAATTGAGAAGGAAGCGGAGGGAAACAAGCACCTAAAAGAGGTACTCAAGGCTGAGAGAGCAAATCATGAGGAGCCAATGGAGACAAATTAGGTATAAATTAGCTTCTCCAGGAAGTCGCTAAACACATCTGGCTTGACTTTCTTCCTGTGCTGAGACACACCTGAGAAAGCA
>NW_019430183.1:0-304 GCF_002814215.2 Seriola lalandi dorsalis
GACAGGATGTAGACGACGCCCTGAACCCGCGAACTGATCAGCTGTTATACGACTGATATTAACCTGAAGGATGCTGTCGTTTAATGACGTCACCTGATATTTTAATATTGATCAGCGCTAATCATTACCAATAATATTACGTCACACTGTGTCGCTGATCTTTATTTTCACACGGAGCTGAACACTGATGTGACAGGTGCAGGTGCTGACGTCATCCAGCCGTTAACCTGCGGGCAGCCTCATTGTCCCAGTACTCTGGCTCCAGACCGCTGCATGTTTACAGCTTCTTCATTTCAATAAAACA
>NW_019430184.1:0-663 GCF_002814215.2 Seriola lalandi dorsalis
ACAAACACAAGGTGTAGGCTTTTAAGGCCCGAAGCCCCCTACTTAAATAAAAGTATGTGTAGGCCCCCTACAACATACAACACAAGGTGTAGGCTTTTAAGGCCCGAAGCCCCCTACTTAAATAAAAGTACGTGTAGGCCCCCTACAACATACAAACACGTGCATATACACAAATAACACTAGAGTTCAGGAATTTTAGGTCCGAAACCTCCTCTGAATTTTCTACGTTATTTGCTTTTTGCTCACTGCTTGGTTTTACTCAGATTACACGTTAAATACTAGCAGGAGGAAGAATGAACCACATGCTGGAGGATAATTTAGTTTTGTCCAATTTGCACACTTTTGTTAAAAAGGTGGTGCTTACCTTATTATTTGGGATCCCTTTTCTCCTCCGCAGTGTTCACCTGCCTACCGCACTCATTATCCAGTCGCTGCTGGTCAGTTAAGCATCACGTCGGGGTCACCAAATTGAAGGAGCTTTTGCTGTTTAGAGAAAAAAAACTCTCACCCCCACAGGGTGAGTGCAGTGTTCAAAATACTCAAAAGACCAGTGAATGTCCACACCAAAGAATTTAGTTCAAATTGTTTAGTGAATCTTTTCAGCAAGCAATGAACAATTACAGAATTCTGGATCAGATGTGCCTTTTCCTAACCAATAACAAG
>NW_019430185.1:0-394 GCF_002814215.2 Seriola lalandi dorsalis
CGGCATTCCATTGCTGGTTGATTTCAGTCCACAGGACATAGGCATTGTAAGCAGACACGTCCACAATGTTGTAGAAAATCACCAAAGGCCAATGGGCAGTCTTGCGCTGGCAGCTGTATGTTGCTGTGACTTTGTCCAGATTGTCAACTCCTCCTTTGGTGGAGTTATAATCCAGGATAATTTGTGGCTTCATGTCTTCTCTTGTGTTCAGAGATGCATCTGTGTGCATTGTACTCATTACAAGAACATTCTTGTTTCTCTTTGGGCAGTATGAAACAACTGTTGCTTTCTCAGTGAAAGCAAATATGGAGGAATGCAGAGGTCTGCCCTGTATCTTCAGAATTTCACTGGGAAGTTCTGGCTTATTTCTTCTGACTGTTCCCAACATGGTCAG
>NW_019430186.1:0-1312 GCF_002814215.2 Seriola lalandi dorsalis
ACTTTTTATGCCTTACTATACTATGACGTTTTTATCACTTTTTATGTCTTACTATACTATGCGTTTTTATGACTTTTTATGCCTTACTATACTATGACATTTTTATGCCTTTCTATACTGTGTCGTTTTTATGACTTTTTATGCCTTACTATACTATGACGTTTTTTTGCCTTACTAAACTATGTCGTTTTTATCACTTCTTATGCCTTACTATACTATGACATTTTTATGACTTTTTATGCCTTACTGTAATATGACTTAAGATTTTTTGCCTTATGACTTTTTATGCCTTACTATACTATGACATTTTTATGCCTTTCTATACTGTGTCGTTTTTATGACTTTTTATGCCTTACTATACTATGACGTTTTTTTGCCTTACTAAACTATGTCGTTTTTATCACTTCTTATGCCTTACTATACTATGACATTTTTATGACTTTTTATGCCTTACTGTAATATGACTTAAGATTTTTTGCCTTATGACTTTGTATGCCTTACTATACTATGACGTTTTTATGACTTTTTTTTGCCTTACTATACTATGTCGTTTTTATCACTTTTTATGCCTTACTATACTATGACATTTTTATATCTTTTTAGGCCTTATGATACTATGACGTTTGTATGACTTTTTTAAGACCTTTTTTGCCTTTCGACTTTTATGCCTTATTGTAATATGATGTTTTTATGACTTTTTATACCTTACTGTAATATGACTTTTTTAACACTTTTTTTGCCTCAATATAATATGACATTTTTATGACTTTCCATGCCTTACTGTAATAACATTTTTAAGACCTTTTTTGCCTTTTGACTTTTTATGCCTTACTATAGTATACATTTTACGACTTTTTTCCCTCATGACTTTTTACTATACAATGACGTTTTTATGACTTTTTATACCTTACTGGTATATGACTTTTTATGCCTTACTATACTATGTCGTTTTTATGACTTTTTATGCCTTACTGTGATATGACTTTTTTAAGACCTTTTTTGCTTTTTGACTTTTTATTCCTTACTATAGTATGACATTTTTACGACTTTTTTCCCTCATGACTTTTTACGCCTTACTATACTATGTCGTTTTTATAACCTTTTATGCTTAACTGTAATATGACTTTTTTAAGACTTTTTTTTGCCTCACTATACTATGACTTTTATATATCTTTTTATGCCTTACTGTATTATGACTGTTTTAAGACTCTTTTGCCTTATGACTTTTTATGGCTTACTATAGTATGACATTTTTATGCGTTTTTTTGGCCTTACTATACTATGACGTTTTTATATCTATTTATGCCTTACT
>NW_019430187.1:0-395 GCF_002814215.2 Seriola lalandi dorsalis
GAGTCTCTGGCCTCAATGTGGAAAAGAAACTCCTTCTCGATCTCATAGTCAAAAGTTTTTAGTGCGTAAAGATTACCGTTCTCTGGATTGATGGAGAACAGCATGGACATGGAGGTGTTGGCTATCTCCTTCTCTAGGATGAAATAAACTAGATACTGGTTTTCATGGAGGTCAGGGTCAAAGGCAGTGAGTGAACTGAGCAGGGCCCCAGGTGCATTATTCTCCATTACACGTATAGTAGAAAATGACTGAGGGAACTGTGGAACATTGTCATTAACATCCAGCAGCTCTAAAGTCATAGTTTCATTGTCAGATAAAGGAGGAGAACCTCTGTCTGTAACAGTGAAAGTGATGTCATATTCTGGAACCTTCTCACGGTCTAACGGCTCTGACAC
>NW_019430188.1:0-396 GCF_002814215.2 Seriola lalandi dorsalis
AATATTTTCAATTGATGGTTATATGAAGAGCTCAAATAATGAATTTATGTCTTCAACATGGCTGACTGTGTGTCTGGTGGGACACACTCTTAGCAGCACGTCTACCTTGTTGTTGAAGTGAGTAGAGGGACCATAATTTTCCATTTTTGGTGCTAACGTGACATGGGGGGAGGGGCAATATTCTCATGAGAACTTTCCCAAACCATGGGCATGAAGGTGTGTGAAGTAGAACTGATATTTTTGATATTTTGACAGTGAAAGTGACAAAGAGGAGAATGTGTCTGAGACAGAAGATTGTGTTGAGGAGTACCCTGATTTTGAGGCATTCTCATCTGATGAGAATGACAGTGTTGACCCTCCTGTTGTCTCTCAACCACCAGCAGACACGATCCCTTC
>NW_019430189.1:0-539 GCF_002814215.2 Seriola lalandi dorsalis
TTATCAGACTATTACTTTTTATGTCATACTATTCTATGACGTTTTTATGCCTTACTATACTATGAATTTTTTAATGCCTTATTAGACTATTACTCTTTTATGCCTTATTAGACTATTACTTTTTATGCCATACTATTCTATGACATTTTTTACGCCATACTATTCTATGACTTTTTTTATGCTTACTATTCTATGACGTTTTTATGCCTTACTATAGTATGACTTTTTTATGCCTTATTAGACTATTACTTTTTATGCCATACTATTCTATTACTTTTTTTATGCTTACTATTCTATGACGTTTTTATGCCTTACTATAGTATGACTTTTTTATGCCTTATTAGACTATTACTTTTTATGCCATACTATTCTATTACTTTTTTATGCCTTACTATTCTATGACATTTTTATGCCTTACTATTCTATGACTTTTTTATGCCTCATTAGACTATTACTTTTTATGCCATACTATACTATGACGTTTTTATGCCTTACTATACTATGACTTTTTTATGCCTTATCAGACTATTACTTTTTAT
>NW_019430190.1:0-307 GCF_002814215.2 Seriola lalandi dorsalis
GACACCCATGCTAGTAACTATCTGAGTTATTTTAAGGGTTCAAATTAGGTCTAAAGTCTAAGGCGTCAGTCCCAGGAGGGGAAGGCCCGGACCAGCCACGACAAGCGTTGCCTTCCTGACCGTCTCCAGGGGAAAGAGGGCCAGGGCCAGCCGTGATCAAACACTGCCTCCCTGGGCCTCCTGTCGCCCATGCTAGTATCTATCTCGGTTATTTTTCTAAAAAAGGTTCGAATTAGGTCTAAAATCTAAGGCGTCAGCCCCAGGAGGGGACAGTCAGGACCAGCCACGACTAAGCGTTGCCTTCCCG
>NW_019430191.1:0-747 GCF_002814215.2 Seriola lalandi dorsalis
AAATTCCAATAATTAGGGAAAAATCAGTAAAGAGTCTAGGTAGGTGGTACAAGGCAGACTTGAATGACGGAGAACAGGTAGTGCAGTTTCGGAAGGATGTTGCTGAGGGACTGGATTGAATAGATAAATCAGGGCTTCCAGGAAAGTTGAAGCTATGGTGTCTGCAGTTTGGGTTATTTCCCAGGCTGATGTGGCCACTGTCTGTATATGAGATTCCATTATCTGCTGCAGAAAAATTGAAAGATTAGTTAGCTCCTACATTAGGAAGTGGCTAGGTGTTCCTAGATGTTTAAGCACAGTGGCACTGTATGGGAAAGGCATACTTCAGCTCCCAGTAACTAGTGTAGTGGAGGAGTTTAAATGTACCAAGGTTAGGACAGAGCTCCTGTTATCTGGGAGTAAAGATGCGGTAGTCAGTAAGGTGGTTCCAAACCCAATCAAGGGGAGAAAATGGAATCCAAGAATCACAGTGCAGGAGGCAGAAGCAACGCTCAGGCATACAGAGATTGTGGGTAATGTCCAAATAGGCCGGGGAGGCTTGGGGCTTGACTCAGGCAAACCGGTGGGGAGTAGAGCAGGTCCCAAGGAGAAGAGAAAGCTAGTTGTGGAGCAGGTTCGTAGACAGGAGGAATTATTAAGGGGTGCTAAGGCAGTGGCCCAGGCTAAGCAGGGACAGTGGGTGAATTGGGAAGGTGTAGACAAGAAAAAGCTTAGCTGGAAAGAGCTGTGGAGTATGGAGGAAAGTAG
>NW_019430191.1:1989-2452 GCF_002814215.2 Seriola lalandi dorsalis
AAAGGAGGTTCCCACCTGATGACCCCAAAGACATGTTAGTTATCACTGCTCATTAGTCTGTACAGCTAAATTAATAGTTATCATAGGACATGTTAAGCTTAGGGAGCTATTCACTGAGTGGTCCATTTTCTGTAGCACAAGCTTTGTGTTTATCTTAAATTAAATTGTTTTCAGCCTCAGTAGGCAGCTATTTTCAGCAAAAACCCTCTAAAAACCCACTGAACACTACCTGCTCTAGACCAAGACAAAAAATAGCAACTGTAAGTACTGTAGCATTTACCTGCTAATGAGACAGATATTTCCTCCTAGAGTCAAAAGGAGAGTGAATTTTGGATTTTCAGCAGGTCTGGAAACAAAGCCCATATGAGTAATAATGTTGCACTGTATCTACTGGATGTGTAAATAAGCAACTGCTTAACAAGTTTGCCACATAGTAGGCGACGTTTTACAACAGTACTATAGC
>NW_019430192.1:0-547 GCF_002814215.2 Seriola lalandi dorsalis
AACAGCTGCACAGCTGCTGTTTGACCACTCTGAACAGTGTGTCATTGAAAGGGGACATTTTTCTGCAGAACTTGGACTTTTGATACGTCTCTTCTGATAGTACTGATGTACTGCAAGACGTTTACTTGGTGGAATATTTTTACAATAATGTATTGGTGCATTTACCCAAGGAAAGAAACTGAATACTAAATACAACACAACTATGTAACAGTCCCCACACTACTGCACATCACATCATTGTTAAACTCCTGTAAAGGAAACCTAGCACTTCCTGCAAAGATTTTTCACAATAAAAGCCTGAATTCCAGTGACTAAGAGCAGGATGATCCACGTCATGAATGACAGTGAAAGGTACCACTTTAATTTATTATTAACCATTGCTCTCGGCTAACACCACCACCACCACATAACTGTATCCTGGAAGACAGTGGAACAGTACGGTCAGATCAGTGGCTGATTTCAAATGTGAAGTCGTCAGTCAAAGGAGCAGTTCAACATTTTGGAAAATATACATATTTGTTTCTTCATGGGAGTCTCATGTCAGTGT
>NW_019430194.1:0-511 GCF_002814215.2 Seriola lalandi dorsalis
ATGACATTTTTTGACGTTTTATGCCTTACTATACTATGACGTTTTATGCCTTACTATACTATGACGTTTTTTAACGTTTTTATGCCTTACTATACTATGACGTTTTTTAACGTTTTTATGCCTTACTATACTATGATGTTTTTTGATGTTTTTATGTCTTACTATACTATGACATTTTTTGTCGTTTTTATGCCTTATTATAAAATGACGTTTTTTGACGTTTTTATGCCTTACTATACTAGGACGTTTTTTGATGTTTTGATGTCTTGTTATAAAATGACGTTTTTTGTCATTTTCATGCCTTGTTATAAAATGACGTTTTATGCCTTACTATATTATGACGTTTTTTGACATTTTTATGCCTTATTATAAAATGACATTTTTTGACGTTTTATGCCTTACTATACTATGACGTTTTTTGACATTTTTATGCCTTATTATAAAATTACGTTTTTTGACGTTTTATGCCTTACTATACTATGACGTTTTATGACTTACTATGCCTTATTAT
>NW_019430195.1:0-451 GCF_002814215.2 Seriola lalandi dorsalis
TGTGTGTGTGTGTGTGTGTGTGTGTGTGTGTGCGTGCGTGCGTGTGTGTAGGAAACTAATGAAGGCCAAGGGTCCGGCAGCAGCTAAAGCAGAAGAGGATAAGAAGAAAGGCTTGATGCTGTTTAGACCCAAACAAGAGACACCCAAACTGCTGCGTGCTTTTGGAGGAACCATGAACAGAAAAATCATTGACAAAATGAAGGTAACTGCACTTTATTTATCTGGCAAATCAAAGTATTTACATCTTCTTCTCTTCTCTTCTCTTCTCTTCTCTTCTCTTCTCTTCTCTTCTCTTCTCTTCTCTTCTCTTCTCTTCTCTTCTCCAGGGAATATTTTTAACACAGCAAATGTTTTTGCCTTATTTTTGTGTTCTTTGTGTTTCAGACAGCTGCTGGTGGCCAGTGAAAACGCATTGCAGTCTGTTTATCTGGACTTTGTTTTCTATATAACT
>NW_019430196.1:0-376 GCF_002814215.2 Seriola lalandi dorsalis
CCCTGCTCTGCTGATATTCTTGTATGAGACTGATACAGAAACTCCTCCTCCTCTCCTCTCCACCTCCCAGTAACAACGTCCAGTCAGACTCTCTCTACTCAGGACCTGAGGACATAAAGTGAATCTGTCTGGATGACGAGGATAAGACTGTTGTTGACTCCATGTTACTTTTCTGTTTCCCTCAGATAATAACAGAACTGTGTTTGCTGTGTTTGGATCCAGGGTGATTTCCTGTGAATATTTTAAGAAGTCAGCTCTGGTCTTGGGCTCTGGTTGTGACAGTGAAACATCCACTTCAGTCAGTGTCAGTGAGATGTTTGTCCATGTCTCTGTCAGAACGTCCTGTAGTTTCTCTCTGAGCTGTGACACAGCTGCT
>NW_019430197.1:0-648 GCF_002814215.2 Seriola lalandi dorsalis
TATACTATACTATACTATGACGTTTTTTGACATTTTTAAGCCATATTATACCATGACGTTTTTTTGACATTTTCAAGTCTTATTATACTATTTCATTTCATTCCTTACCATACTATGACCTTTTTATGACCTTTTATGCCTTAATATACTTTTTTTTTTTTTTGACGTTTTATGCCATTTTTATGCCATTCCATAATATGTCGTTTTTGACATTTTTATTACTTACTATACTGTGTCCTTTTATTCCTTACCATAATATGACCTTTTTATGACCTTTTATGCCTTAATATACAATGTTGTTTTTTTGACTTTTTATGCCATCCTATACTATGACGTTTTTGGATATTTTAATGCCAAACTATACTATGACATTTTTCACATTTTTATGCCTTACTATACTGTTTCCTTTTATTCCTTACCATACTATGACCTTTTTATGACCTTTTATGCCTTAATATACTTTTTTTTTTTTTTGACGTTTTATGCCATTTTTATGCCATTCCATAATATGTCGTTTTTCACATTTTTATGACTTAATATACTGTGTCCTTTGATTCCTTACCATAATATGACCTTTTTATGACCTTTTATGCCTTCATATACTATGATGTTTTTTTGACGTTTTATGCCATACTATACTATGGCGTT
>NW_019430198.1:0-716 GCF_002814215.2 Seriola lalandi dorsalis
AAAAGGTCATAAAAACGTCATAGTATGGTAAGGCATCAAATGAAATTGTATTGGAAGGCATAAAAATGACAAAAAACGTCATAGTATAGTATGGCATAAAAATGTCAAAAAACGTCATAGTATATTAAGGCATAAAAGGTCTTAAAAACGTCATAGTATGGTAAGGAATAAAACTACATATTATATTCATGCATAAAAATGTCAAAAAACGTCATAGTATAGTATGGCATAAAATGTGAAAAAAACATAATCGTATATTAAGGCATAAAAGGTCTTAAAAACGTCATAGTATGGTAAGGAATAATATGACATATTATATTAATGCATAATAATGCGAAAAGAAATCATAATATAGTATGGCATAAAAATGTCAAAAAATGTCATAGTATAGTATGGCATAAAATGTGAAAAAAGCATAATAGTATATTAAGGCATAAAAGGTCTTAAAAACATCATAGTATGGTAAGGAATAAAACAACATAGTACAATAAGGTTTAAAAATGCCACAAAACGTCATAGTATAGTATGGCATAAAACGTCAAAAAACGTCATAGTATGGTAAGGCATCAAATGAAATTGTATTGGAAGGCATAAAAATGTCAAAAAACGTCATGGTATAGTATGGCATAAAATATGAAAAAAACATAATAGTATATTAAGGCATAAAAGGTCTTAAAAACATCATAGTATGGTAAGGAATAAAACAACATAGTACA
>NW_019430199.1:0-384 GCF_002814215.2 Seriola lalandi dorsalis
CATAGTATAGTAGGGCATAAAATGTCATAGTATAGTAAGGCATAAAAATGTCGAAAAAACTTCATAGTATAGTAAGGCATAAAAATGTCAAAAAACGTCATAGTATAGTGAGGCAAGAATCGTCAAAAAACATCATAGCATAGTAAGGCATAAATGTGTCATAGTATAGTCAGGCATAAAATGTAAAAAAAAACGTCATAGTATAGTAAGGCATAAAAATGTCAAAACACATCATAGTATAGTAAGTCATAAATGTGTCATAGTATAGTAAAGCATAAAAATGTCAAAAAATGTCATAGTATAGTAAGGCATAAAAATGTAAAAAAAAACGTCATAGTATAGTAGGGCATAAAATGTCATAGTATAGTAAGGCATAAATCGTCA
>NW_019430200.1:0-495 GCF_002814215.2 Seriola lalandi dorsalis
CAGACATTGCTTTTGAATTGTGGTTCAGCAGAATCATTTTAAAAAACAAACTAATGAAACTGGCCTGGACAAAAATGATGGTACCCCTAGAAAAGATTGAAAATAATTTGACCATAGGGACATGTTAAACTAAGGTGTGTCCTGTAATTAGCATCACAGGTGTCTTCAAACCTTTAATCAGTCCGGCTGCCTATTTAAAGGGTGAAAAGTAGTCACTGTGCTGTTTGGTATCATGGTGTGTACCACACTGAACATGGACCACAGAAAGCCAAGGAGAGAGTTGTCTCAGGAGATTAGAAAGAAAATTATAGACTAGCACGTTAAAGGTAAAGTCTATAAGACCATCTCCAAGCAGCTTGATGTTCCTGTGACTACAGTTGCACATATCATTCAGAAGTTTAAGGTCCACAGGACTGTAGCCAACCTCCCTGGACGTGGCCGCAAGAGGAAAATTGATGACAAATTGAGGAGAAGGATAATACCAATGGTAACCAA
>NW_019430201.1:0-381 GCF_002814215.2 Seriola lalandi dorsalis
GACATTTTTATGCCTTTCTATACTGTGTCGTTTTTATGACTTTTTATGCCTTACTATACTATGACGTTTTTTTGCCTTACTAAACTATGTCGTTTTTATCACTTCTTATGCCTTACTATACTATGACATTTTTATGACTTTTTATGCCTTACTGTAATATGACTTAAGATTTTTTGCCTTATGACTTTTTATGCCTTACTATACTATGACGTTTTTATGACTTTTTTTTGCCTTACTATACTATGTCGTTTTTATCACTTTTTATGCCTTACTATACTATGACATTTTTATATCTTTTTAGGCCTTATGATACTATGACGTTTGTATGACTTTTTTAAGACCTTTTTTGCCTTTCGACTTTTATGCCTTATTGTAATATGA
>NW_019430202.1:0-858 GCF_002814215.2 Seriola lalandi dorsalis
GTAACATTTTAATACAAAAGTGTCTTTACATTGTGATCTGTGCTGTCCCCAAAAGTGCAGCCAGGTGCAGAGTAACAGGTTGTTGAAGCAGGAGCAGCAGCGTCCTCTGCTGATTGCAAAGAGATGCGAAAAAGCTTACAGCACCTGGTATTCCCAGGCGGTCTCCCATCCAAGTACTAACCAGGCCCGACCCTGGTTGGCTTCCGAGATCGGACGAGATCGGACGAGAGCGCGACAAATACCCTCCTTAAACATGATGATCATGTCCTTCATGCACGAAGCTAGGTGTTTATGTCTAGCGCAGGAGCCTTTCCTTTTCAGCGTTTGCTTGTTGCTTTCGCTCTCAACATGTCAACTTTGTAACATTTTAATAGAAAAGTGTCTTTACGTTGTGATCTGTGCTGTCCCCAAAAGTGCAGCCAGGTGCAGAGTAACAGGTTGTTGAAGCAGGAGCAGCAGCGTCCTCTGCTGATTGCAAAGAGATGCGAAAAAGCTTACAGCACCTGGTATTCCCAGGCGGCCTCCCATCCAAGTACTAACCAGGCCCGACCCTGCTTGGCTTCCGAGATCGGACGAGAGCGCGACAAATACCCTCTTTAAACATGATGATCATGTCCTTCATGCACAAAGCTACGTCTTTATGTCTAGCGCAGGAGCCTTTCCTTTTCAGCGTTTGCTTGTTGCTTTGGCTCTCAACATGTCAACTTTGTAACATTTTAATACAAAAGTGTCTTTACATTGTGATCTGTGCTGTCCCGTCCCCAAAAGTGCAGCCAGGAGCAGAGTAACAGGTTGTTGAAGCAGGAGCAGCAGCGTCCTCTGCTGATTGCAAAGAGATGCCAAAAAGCTTACAGCACC
>NW_019430203.1:0-413 GCF_002814215.2 Seriola lalandi dorsalis
TTCCAGGACTAATAGCTGGAGACACAATCTCTCCTGTAAGAGATGAAGTCAGTGGAAGAGAAGGAGAATCTGTTAAACTCTCATGTCAATATCAGACAAGCTACAGAAATGTTCTGCTTTACTGGTACAGACATGATTCTGACCTTCAGGCACCTCAGTTTATACTCTGGAAAGGAGCAAAATCATGGAGTGGTCAACAACATATTCCTGATAATCGATATCAATCCCAAACAACAGGCACATCAACTGAACTGACCATCAGCAGACTAACCCTGAACGACGCAGCTCTCTACTACTGTGCTCTAGAAACACAGTGATACAAAGTGTAGAAGAGGCTGTACAAAAACCTGAACACAGATATCTGACTCCTCTTCAAAGAGGAGGGAAGTGGTTTTCAAACCACAGCTTCATAT
>NW_019430204.1:0-653 GCF_002814215.2 Seriola lalandi dorsalis
CATAGTATAGTATGGCATAAAATTGTCAAAAAAGGTCATATTATTTAAAGGCATAAAAAGGTCTAAAAACGTCGTAGTATAGTATGGCATAAAAGGTCAATGTATATTAAGGCATAAAATGGTCAAAAAAGGTCATATTATATTAAGACATAAAAACGTCTAAAAACGTCATAGTATAGTATGGCATAAAACTGTCAAAAAATGTCATAATATATTAAGGCATAAAAATGTCATAAAATGTCGTAGTATAGTATGGCATAAAAGGTCAATGTATATTAAGGCATAAAATGGTCAAAAAAGGTCAATGTATATTAAGGCATAGAAAACGTCTAAAAACGTCATAGTATAGTATGGCATAAAAATGTCATAAAATGTCATAGTATAGTATGGCATAAAGGCCAATGTATATTAAGGCATAAAATGGTCAAAAAAGGTCATATTATATTAAGACATAATAACGTCTAAAAACGTCATAGTATAGTATGGCATAAAAGGTCAATGTATATTAAGGCATAAAATGGTCAAAAAAGGTCAATGTATATTAAGGCATAGAAAACGTCTAAAAACGTCATAGTATAGTATGGCATAAAATGTCAATGTATATTAAGGCATAAAATGATCAAAAAAGGTCATATTATATTAAGACATAAAAA
>NW_019430205.1:0-444 GCF_002814215.2 Seriola lalandi dorsalis
GTGGCCCTCTAGTGGAGGTAAAAAGTAGAGTTCAACAGTGTGGAGAAAAGGCTTCCAGCAGCTTGTCAGTGTGTCAGCTTGTGTTTTTGTACAGAGACTGTGGGTTTGCTGTCACTGTGGGCTTCACAGCACAGTAGTACAGAGCAGAGTCAGTCACTGCAGCAGAGGAGATCTGCAGATCCATTCTGGTTTTATCACCACTCACTGTAACTGACAGTCCAGGCTTTGTTTCATTTTGAGTTCCAAAGTGAAGGATGAGGAACTCTGGTGGTTTTCCTGGATATTGTCGATACCAGAAGAAATAGTCATTACTAGTTGCCTTTGTGGAGTAGTTGTAGGACAGAGTAACAGTGCTGCCTTCTGAACTGAACTCTTCAGTCTTGACTGGAGTCAGTTTTTCACAGCTGACTCCTAAAGAAACAGAGAACTCTGTTATAACATGAT
>NW_019430206.1:0-484 GCF_002814215.2 Seriola lalandi dorsalis
ATAAAAAGTCACAAAAAGGTCATAGTATACTAAAGCATAAAAAGGGCATAGTATAGTAAGGCATAAAAAGTCACAAAAAGGTCATAGTATACTAAGGCATAAAAAGGGCATAGTATAGTAAGGCATAAAAAGGTCATAGTATAGTAAGGCATAAAAAGTCATAAAAAGGTCATAGCATAGTAAGGCATAAAAAGACATAAAAAACGTCATAGTATAGCAAGGCATGAAAAGTCATAAAAACGTCATAGTATAGTAAGGCCTAAAAAGTCACAAAAAGGTCATAGTATACTAAGGCATAAAAAGGTCATAGTATACTAAGGCATAAAAGGGCATAGCATAGTAAGGCATAAAAAGGGCATAATATAGTAAGGCATAAAAAGGTCATAGTATAGTAAAGCATAAAAAGTCACAAAAAGGTCATAGTATAGTAAGGCATAAAAAGGTCATAGTATAGTAAGGTATAAAAAGTCACAAAAATGTCATA
>NW_019430207.1:0-465 GCF_002814215.2 Seriola lalandi dorsalis
TTCAAGTGGAAGCATCATATAGAAACAATGGTATAATCCAAGCATTCACTGGATTATGCTCAATCCACGTTACCACTCTTTTGTAAACTGGTTCTTCGTAATGTTACCCACTGTGATGTGTCTAGAGTGCTAACCATCAATTTTATAATCATAGTTGTCTGTGACGTGAGTCAAACCCAATTTAATTTCACAAATATGAATCTTTGGATCAAACTACGGTGAAGTTTGCACCCTGACTGCATTCCCTCTGTTTTTGCAGAGAGTGTGCTTAATGCCATTCTCAAATGTGATAAATTGTGCGTTTGGAAAGTTCCCTATCCTCACTGGTTTGCTGGTAGTGTTATCACCAAGTTACCAAGTTTGCAACTTAAATTCAGAGTCCTTATACGTGTGGTTTACTGCTTATTCATGTATAAAGTTGAGGTTTGGACTGCAGACGCGTTTTACCTCAAGATAAGAAGCTTT
>NW_019430208.1:0-370 GCF_002814215.2 Seriola lalandi dorsalis
AAACCCGTCCACCACCCGGCTGCGCCTAGAAATTCTGTCCATAAAAGTTATGAACAGAACCGGTGACAAAGGGCAGCCCTGGCGGAGTCCAACCCCCACCGGGAACAGGTCCGACTTACTGCCGGCTACGCGAACCAGACTCACACTCCTTTGGTACAGGGATTTAATGGGCACTAACAAGGGGCCATCCACCCCATACTCCCGGAGTGCCCCCCACAGGGTGTCCCTGGGAACACGGTCGTAAGCCTTCTCCAAATCCACAAAACACATGTGGACTGGATTGGCAAACTCCCATGCTCCCTCCAGCACCCCAGCGAGGGTAAAGAGCTGGTCCACAGTTCCACGCCCAGGACGAAAACCACATTGCTCC
>NW_019430209.1:0-540 GCF_002814215.2 Seriola lalandi dorsalis
TGATGAGTCCACTGAGCATCCTATCAGTAGGGAGAGTCCTCTGCTAGACCCCAGAGAAAAAGAAAGCATTATGGATCAGAATGGATAAATTGGTGGACAGTCCACCATCATTTGATTTGCATTCATGGCAAATTGGCGACACAGAGGGGTAAAACGTATGTAACGTGACCTCTGAATAATGAAAACCATCAATCACTTTCAAACGGCATTAACCTGCGCCTGCTCTTCATTGACCATCTATATATAAAGGAAAGAGCAGTCCTCCATATTTTAACGGCCAACACAGCATTCATTTCCCTTTCCCAAGCCTTCTTTTGACATTTAACACGCACCCAATCAGTAGAAAAGAAGTTGACTCATTTACTGATGAACTCCTTGATCTCCCATGAAAGAGAAATGAATTCCACAAGAGTGAGGCCACTCTCCCAAGTGGCCTAAAAATGAGGGATGTTTCCCTTCACAGCCAAATAAATGGGAACACCAAAGAGCTAAATATCATGCATCAACTGGAGATTTGTCATCAATACAGAGTTGAAAAGT
>NW_019430210.1:0-959 GCF_002814215.2 Seriola lalandi dorsalis
TCATTCACTCACAAACACACTTATTCACTCACATTCACTCACTAACCAACACACTCACACACACACATACACAAACGCACATTCACTCACTCACACTCATACACACTCACTCACAAACACACACACTCACTCACAAACACACTCACTCACACACACACTCACAAACACATACACACTCACTCACTCACTCATAAACACACCCAATCACACACACTCACTCACACTCACTCACAAACACACTCACTCCCAAACACACACACTCGCAAACACATACACACTCACTCACTCACATTGACTCACTCACTCACTCACACACACACTCACAAACACACACACACACTCACTCACAAACACACTCATTCACTCACACTCACTCACAAACACACTCATTAACACACACACTCGCAAACACACACACTCACCCACAAACACACTCACTCACACACACACTCACAAATACGTACACACTCACTCACAAACACACACACTCACTTACTCACTCACACTCACTCACTCACAAACACACTCACTCACTCACACGCTCACAAACACTCATTCACTCACAAACACACTTATTCACTCACATTCACTCACTAACCAACACACTCACACACACACATACACAAACGCACATTCACTCACTCACACTCATACACACTCACTCACAAACACACACACTCACTCACAAACACACTCACTCACACACACACTCACAAACACATACACACTCACTCACTCACTCACTCAGCCACAAACACACTCACTCACAAACACTCACAAACACTCACACACACTCACTCACAAACACACTCATTCACTCACACTCACTCACAAACACACTCACTCCCAAACACACACACTCCCAAACACATACACACTCACTCACTCACATTGACTCACTCACTCACTCACACACACACTCACAAACACACACACACACTCACTCACAAACACACTCA
>NW_019430211.1:0-1155 GCF_002814215.2 Seriola lalandi dorsalis
ACCAAACATTTGGTGAAGGAACGACAGAGAACAGACAAGACGGAAGAAGTTGGCCGGTGTGAAAGCAGAGAGGCCATACCACTCTGAACACGCATGCTTGAGTCAAACGTGAGTCGGCAATACCTGTGTGAGAGAGAGGAGAGAGGATCGCGGACCTCTGTTTTTTTTTTCTACTTCCCTTAGTTCATTCTTCTTTCTTTTTTCATTACATCTTACTTTTCCGTGCACCCTTTGTTTGTTTATTTGTTTGGACATTCCCCCCGGCAGTTTTACTGTTCGGGGGAGGCTTATTTGAGTTTTTTTTTTCATGTTTTCTCGGACGGATTCAATGGTGACGGAAGCGGGAAATGGCTCATTAATGACGAAAATGGATCATGGACATAAAATAAGTCAAGATGTAGAGGAGAAAGAGGTGAATGAGTGGGAAGTAGTCTTAACAAAAGAACAGAGAGTCAGAAGGAAGAGTTTGAAAAAAAAAAGTAGAGAAGAGAGCACGGGAACAGCTGATTCAGCGATGACGGCGCTGGCGAAAGGAGAGAGAGAGGAGAGAGAGCGGCGAGCAGCACTGACAGCTGCAACGGGCAGAGGACGGAGGAGCGAGACCGGAGGAACCGTGAGGGAGATCGGAGATGGAGATCGGATCAGGCCGGGACTCCATGGAGCTCCGAGAGCGGCGGCGGAGAGGGAGAGAGCAGAGGCGGGAGAGAGAGAGAAAGCAGCAGCGGCGGGTGAGCGAGAGGCGAGCGGCGGAGCTGAGAGGGAGAAAGGGAAAGCGGAAGGAACAGCGGGAGAAAAACAGCAGCAGCACCAGCATCAACAACAGAGAGAAGATGCGAGGCAAGTGACGGGAGTCAAATATGATCGGGAATTAACCGTGAGTCTCGAGGTCACCGGGCAGGACGAGGTCCCGGTGCTGGAGCTAATGAGATGCATCAGGGCTCTGTGTGGTGGACTGATAGCCTGCAGAGCGTCCGGTGCCAGAAGCTTTGAAATCACAATGTCACATGTGAAGGGGAAGGAACGACTCCTTGATGGCTTCAAAATAGGTAATTGTAGCATTTTTGTAAAGGATCTATGTAACGATGAATTAATGGTTTCTTTCTTAAACTTACCGGCTTATGTAACAGATGAGGAAATATTACAAAAGCTAGAGGG
>NW_019430212.1:0-430 GCF_002814215.2 Seriola lalandi dorsalis
CTATAAAAACGTCATAGTATAGTATAGCATAAAAATGTGAACAAACGTCATCGTATAAAATGTCATATAAATGTCATAGTATGGTAAGTAATAAAACGACATAGTATTGTAAGTCATAAAAATGCCAAAAAACGTGATAGTATAATAAGGCATAAATATTCTAGTAAACGTCATAGTATAGTAAGGCATAAAATGTAAAAAAAAAACATCATAATATATTAAGGCATAAAAGGTCATAAAAACATCATAGTATGATAAGGAATTAAACGACATAGTAAAGTAAGGCATAAAATTGGCAAAAAACGTCATAGTATAGTATGGCATAAAAATGTCAAAAAACGTCATAGTATAGTATGGCATAAAATGTCAAAAAAACATCATAATATAGTATGGCATAAAATGTCAAAAAAACATCATAATATATTAAGGC
>NW_019430213.1:0-384 GCF_002814215.2 Seriola lalandi dorsalis
CATAAAAGATTATAAACATGTCATAGTATGGTAAGGAATAATACGACATAGTATAGTAAAGCATAAAAATGCCAAAAAACGTCATAGTATAGTATGGCATAGAAAGTCAAAAAAACATCATAGTATATTATGGCATAAAAGATTATAAACATGTCATAGTATGGTAAGGAATAATACGACATACCATAGTAAAGCATAAAAATGCCAAAAAAACGTCATAGTATAGTATGGCATAGAAAGTCAAAAAAACATCAAAGTATATTAAGGCATAAAAGGTCATAAAAACGTTATAGTATGATGAGGAATAATACGACATAGTATAGTATGGTATAAAAATGTCAAATAACATCATAGTATAGTATGGCATAAAACATCAAAAAAACA
>NW_019430214.1:0-521 GCF_002814215.2 Seriola lalandi dorsalis
AACTGATGCAAAGAAAGTCTGAGGATTTCCAGACTTCTTGTAGCTGTGTACTGAGACCTCCATCATACTGAACATGGACGACACTGACTGACTGACTGACAGCATCACCTGACAAACTGATCTATCAGTCTAATCTTACTGCTAATGTCTCCTCTCTGTTGGTCTCACTCTCCAGGTAAATCAGTATTAATGATTAATATCATCAGGTTGACTCTGGTCCTGATGCTGATTCCACTGGTCGTCTTGAGTCTGTGGACGAGGTAAAACAATAAAAATCCATCAGTTCAGTCGCTGCTCTTTTATTTTCTTCTTCAAACTTCCAGAAGTTTTTGGTTTTATGAATTTCATTATGTTAAATCTTGTATTTGTTTTTGTTGGTTTGAATCCAGGAAGAAGAAAACTCTGAGTTTAAACTCTGAACCAAATGAAGCTGTAAAGATGATGGAGGTGAGAGACAGAGAGGTCCTACAAAACTTACACAACTTACTCTGTATCACAGTTATTATAACTTGGCTCATAAA
>NW_019430215.1:0-372 GCF_002814215.2 Seriola lalandi dorsalis
CTATACTATGACGTTTTTCGACATTTTAATGCTATACTTTAGTATAACATTTTTTAATAATTTTATGCCATATTATACTATCATGTTTTTTTATATTTTTATATGATAATATACTATGATATGTCAATCCATATAACACTATGAATTTTTCAATAATTTAATGGCATACTATACTATGAGGTTTTGACGTTTACATTTGTCACACTACGTTTTGCTTAACGAAAGATTTGGTGGTGCAATGGTTAAAGCTGTTCTCTTTCAATCAGAAGGTCTCTGGTTCAAATCCCAGCTGTCTAAATTTTTTGTGTAGGCTTTATATGTTCTCCCTGAGTGTACCAAGTTGAAATACCTTACTATACTTGGATGCTCTTT
>NW_019430216.1:0-395 GCF_002814215.2 Seriola lalandi dorsalis
GGTGATAATGTTTAAGAGGCAGCTGAGGCTGGTGACACCAGCACCGTGATCTCCTGCGGGGGGCGGCTGCTCTGGACATGGCGCTTCATTGTTCTGTGTCGCTTTGCTGTGACGAAACTCAACAAGAAAAAGGGACAATTAGGGCGAAGTTTAGCTCATTTAAACTGAGACTTTACGGTTTTACTGAGGAAATATATTGAACAGAAACATGTCTCACTAACGTGTAGCTCAGGATTAGAGGTAGTGCTGCTACTTTAAGTGCAGCACAGTCACTTAACTGCGCTTATTAAGGTGAACGTTAAATGTCTAAACAGTTTATGTAGCTGTTAGCTTCTCCTGCTAGCTCGCTACTAGCTAAACTAGCTAAGTTAGCCGGTTAACTTCCCAACGGCCGC
>NW_019430217.1:0-592 GCF_002814215.2 Seriola lalandi dorsalis
AAAACATTATAGTATGCTAAAGCAACAAAGGAAAGAGTATTTTAATGCATAAAAATGCCAAAAAAACATTATACTATAGTATGTCATAAAAATGTCAAAAAACGTCATAGTATAGTATGGCATAAAATGTCAAAAAAACAGCATAGTGTATTAAGGCATAAAAAGTCATAAAAACATCATATTATGGTAGAGAATAAGATTACATAGGATAGGGAGGCATAATAATACCAAAAAACGTCATTGTATAGTATGTCATAATAATACCAAAAAACGTCATAGTATAGTATGGCATAAAACGTCAAAAAAAATATCATAGTATATTATGGCATAAAAGGTTATAAAAACGTCATAGTATGGTAAAGCAACAAAGGAAATAGTATTTTAAGGCATAAAACTGCCAAAAAAACATCATAGTATAGTATGTCAAAAAACGTAAAAAAAAACAGAATAGTGTATTAAGGCATAAAAAGTCATAAAAACGTCATAGTACTGTACAGAATAAGATTACATAGGATAGGGAGGCATAATAATGCAAAAAAACATCATAGTATAGTATGTCATAAAAATGTCAAAAAACGTCATAGTATTGTAT
>NW_019430218.1:0-509 GCF_002814215.2 Seriola lalandi dorsalis
ACTATACTATGACGTTTTTTTCCGTTTTTATGCCTTATCATACTATGACTTTTTTTGCCATACTATACTATGATGTTTTTTGACACTTTTTACCTTACTATACTATGACGTTTTTTGACATTTTTTTGCCTTACTATACTATGACGTTTTTTTGACATTTTTTTGCCTTACTATACTATGACGTTTTTTGCCTTACTATACTATGAATTTTTTTGACATTTTTTTGCCTTACTATACTATGACGTTTTTTGACATTTTTTTGCCTTACTATACTATGACGTTTTTTTCAGTTTTTTTGCCTTACTATACTATGAGTTTTTTTTTTCAGTTTTTATGCCTTATTATACTATGACTTTTTTTTGCCATACTATATAATGACGTTTTTTGACATTTTTATGCCTTACTATACTATGATGTTTTTTTGACTTTTTATGCCTTACTATACTATGACGTTTTTTCCGTTTTTATGCCTTACTATACTATGACGTTTTTTGACTTTTTTTTTGCCA
>NW_019430219.1:0-523 GCF_002814215.2 Seriola lalandi dorsalis
GAAACGTGATTCTTTGATTGCTAATGGCTGTTTTGATGATTAATGTAGTATAGTTGAACTTTTGTCGTTGGGGTAGAAACGTGATTCTTTGATTGCTAATGGCTGTTTTGATGGGTAATGTAGTATAGTTGAACTTTTGTCGTTGGGGAAGAAACGTAATTCTTTGATTGCTAGTGGCTGTTTTGATGATTAATGTAGTATAGTTGAACTTTTGTCGTTGAGGAAGAAACGTGGTTCTTTGATTGCTAATGGCTGTTTTGATGATTAATGCGGTACGGTAGAACTTTTGTCGTTGAGGAAGAAACGTGATTCTTTGATTGCTAGTGGCTGTTTTGATGATTAATGCGGTACGGTAGAACTTTTGTCGTTGAGGAAGAACCGTGGTTCTTTGATTGCTAGTGGCTGTTTTGATGATTAATGCGGTACGGTAGAACTTTTGTCGTTGAGGAAGAAACGTGGTTCTTTGATTGCTAGTGGCTGTTTTGATGGTTAATGTAGTATAGTTGAACTTTTGTCGTTGGGG
>NW_019430220.1:0-399 GCF_002814215.2 Seriola lalandi dorsalis
CAAGGAATAAGATGAAATAATATAGTAAGGCATATAAATGCCAAAAAAGTTCAAAGTATAGTATGGCATAAAACGTAGAAAAAACATCATAATATATTAAGGCATAAAAGGTCATACAAACATCATAGTATGGCAAGGCATTAGAAGAAATATTACAATTAGGCATAAAAATGCCAAAAGACGTCAAAGTATAGTATGACGGAAAAATGCCCAAAAACGTCATAGTATAGTATG
Organism: Seriola lalandi dorsalis; assembly: GCF_002814215.2. Classification (NCBI taxonomy): domain Eukaryota; kingdom Metazoa; phylum Chordata; class Actinopteri; order Carangiformes; family Carangidae; genus Seriola; species Seriola lalandi. The sequence goes on from NW_019430220.1 coordinate 235, forward strand.
GCATAAAACGTCAAAAATCATTTATAGAATATTAAGGCATAAAAGGTCATAAAAACGTCACAGTATGGTCAGGCATCAAATGAGATAGTGTTGTAAGGCATAAAAATGCCAAATAACATCTAACTATAGTATGGTATAAAAATGCCAAAGAACGTCATAGTATAG
>NW_019430221.1:0-333 GCF_002814215.2 Seriola lalandi dorsalis
CTTTGTGCCATGGCTCCACCAACTGGCCCAGGGATGTAACTACACTTACTACAGCTACTTTAAACACACTCTGTACAGCACATACACACAGTAAACAGCTGTGGGACAAACACTAGAAGAGCTCTGAGCGAGGCCTTAAACCTCCTCAGCTGCTTGATTTACCCAAGTATTCTGGGACTCTTGGGTTCCTCAGGTGCAGAACTTCCTGATGAAACGGGCCTGGTGATACGATCTGCAAGAACCCAAGTGGAGAGAAGAACCCTTCACATGTGGTCAGAGTCTGACCTCCGATGTTCACCGTGCACTTTTACATCCAAGTTCCTTCAGATGAGC
>NW_019430222.1:0-357 GCF_002814215.2 Seriola lalandi dorsalis
GACTCTGACGCTGTGACTCTGTGACGCTGTGACGCTGTGACTCTGTGACGCTGTGACTCTGTGACGCTGTGACGCTGTGACTCTGTGACTCTGTGATTCTGTGACTCTGTGACTCCGTGACTCCGTGACTCTGTGACGCTGTGACTCTGACGCTGTGACTCTGTGACGCTGTGACGCTGTGACTCTGTGACGCTGTGACTCTGTGACGCTGTGACTCTGTGACGCTGTGACTTTGACTCTGTGACGCTGTGACTCTGTGACGCTGTGACTCTGTGACGCTGTGACGCTGTGACTCTGTGACGCTGTGACTCTGTGACTCTGTGACTCTGTGACTCTGTGACGCTGTGACTCTGTGAC
>NW_019430223.1:0-620 GCF_002814215.2 Seriola lalandi dorsalis
AAAGTCATAGTATAGCAAGGCATAAAAAGTAATTGTATAATAAGGCATAAAACGTCATAGTGTAGTAGGACATAAAAAGTCATAAAAACGTCATAGTATAGTAAGGCATAAAAAGTCATAAAAACGTCATATTATTGTAAGGCATGAAAAGTCATAAAAACGTCATAGTATAGTAAGGCATGAAAAGTCATAGTATAGTAAGGCATAAAAAGTCATAGTATAGTAAGGCATAAAAAGTCATAAAAATGTCATATTATTGTAAGGCATGAAAAGTCATAAAAACGTCATAGTACAGAAAAGCATAAAAAGTCATAGTATAGTAAGGCACAAAAAGTCATAAAATCGACATAGTATAGAAAAGTCATAAAAACGACATAGTATAGAAAAGTCATAAAAACGTCATAGTATAGTAAGGCATAAAAAGTCATAGTATAGTAAGGCATAATAAGTCATAAAAACGACATAGTATAGTAAGGCATAAAAAGTCACAAAAACGTCAGGAATGAAAAGTCATAGTATAGTAAGGCATAAAAAGTGATAAAAACGACATAGTATAGAAAAGCATAAAAACGACATAGTATAGTAAGGCATAAAAAGTCATAAAAACGTCATATTATTGT
>NW_019430224.1:0-375 GCF_002814215.2 Seriola lalandi dorsalis
TATAGTGAGGCATGAAAACGCCATAGTATAGAAGGCATAAAATTGTCAAAAAACGTCATAGTATAATAAGGCAAAAAATGCCATAGTATAGTGAGGCATGAAAACGCCATAGTATAGAAGGCATAAACGCCATACTATAGTAAGGCATAAAATTGTCAAAAAACATCAAAGTATAATAAGGCATAAAAACGTCATAGTATAGTGAGGCATAAACGCCATAGTATAGTAAGGCATAAAATTGTCAAAAAACGTCATAGTATAATAAGGCATTAAAACACCATACTATAAATATGGCATAAAAATGTCAAAAAACGTCATAGTATAATAAGGCATAAAAACGTCATAGTATAGAAGGCATAAACGCCATAGTATAGT
>NW_019430225.1:0-347 GCF_002814215.2 Seriola lalandi dorsalis
TGCTACCAGGGATCAAAAACTGGACAGGGTATCTTTCAGTGTAGGACCAACAACCCACAATGTTACTGTTGCTACAACCCGCATTTGCAAACGTTACCTCTGACTCACTTTGACTTTGACTCAATATGTTGACCTCTTTTTCCTGCAAGTGAACAGCTAGACAATTTCCTCCTCTTTTTTTTTTTTAAGTTTTTTTTTTTTATTCAAAGAAGAACCAGCGCATGGTCAAACCTGGTTTATTGTTTTGCATCCGGCACCAACTGGACAGGCAATGAACTTGTCTTATTTATTCTGTGATCAGACATTTTCTGAAATGAATCATGTTTTTTCTTTTTCAATTTTAGACT
>NW_019430226.1:0-453 GCF_002814215.2 Seriola lalandi dorsalis
TATATTAAGGCATAAAATGTCATAAAAACGTCATAGTATGGTCAGGCATGAGTGGAAATAATATAATTACGCATAAAAATGCCAAAAAACGTCATAGTATAGTATGGCAGGAAAATGCGAAAAAACGTCATAGTATAGTATGGCATAAAATATCAAAAATACATTATAGTATATTAAGGCATAAAAGGTCATAAAAACATCATTGTTTGGTCAGGTATCAAACGAGATAGTATAGTAAGGCACAAAAATGCCAAAAAACATCTAAGTTTAGTTTGGCAGAAAAACACCAAAAAAACGTCATAGTATAGTATGGCATAAAACATCAAAAATACATCATAGTATATTAAGGCATAAAAGGTCATAAAAACATCATAGTATGGTAAGGCATGAGTGGAAACAATATAATTACGCAGAAAAACACCAAAAAACGTCATAGTATAGTATGGCATAAAA
>NW_019430227.1:0-458 GCF_002814215.2 Seriola lalandi dorsalis
TTTTTTGCCATACTATACTATGTTGTTTTTTTGACTTTGCAGGTCTTACTATACTATGATGCCTTTACACATAACTATATTATGACATTTTTTCATGTTTTTATACCTTTTTATACTAGGTCATTTTTTCACTTTTTTTGCCATACTATACTATGTCCTTTTTTCACTTCTTTGCCATACTAAACTATGTTGTTTTTTTCACTTTGCAGGCCTTACTATACTATGAGTTCTTTATACTTAACTATATTATGACGTCTTTTTACATTTTTATGCCTTATAACACTATGTCATTTTTTCCACTTTTTTTGCCATACTATACTATGTCGTTTTTTTCCCTTTTTTGCCATACTATACTATGTTGTTTTTTTGACTTTGCAGGTCTTACTATACTATGATGCCTTTACACATAACTATATTATGACGTCTTTTTACGTTTTTATGCCTTATAACACTATGTC
>NW_019430228.1:0-327 GCF_002814215.2 Seriola lalandi dorsalis
TTGACCTGCGCTATCCAATACGCAGAGTGGTCCAGAATGTACTGCACAAGAATACACAGGATTTGTAGCTTTGTGTAAGCTAAGATTTCTTGCAAATGACAATATCGCACCTGTTGTCTCCAGTGCAGGAGACCATTGTTTCCAGCACAAGCCGCAGATGGAGAGAGCTGCATGAATGCGAATATTAATTCTGTGGTGCGACAAAAGGAGGCAGCACAGGGTGAGAGACTGAATGATGGTCTTCTTCTTTTAAATCAGCTCATGTTTACCAGCTGCAACAGTGTGTGTGTGTGTGTGTGTGTGTGTGTGTGTGTGTGTGTGTGTGTG
>NW_019430229.1:0-475 GCF_002814215.2 Seriola lalandi dorsalis
TTGTCTCTGGTTGTTTGTCTCTGGTTGTTTGTCTCTGGTTGTTTGTCTCTGTCTCACTGTCTTCTGTCTCCTCCACAGAGAGAACTCAGGTCAAAGATGAAACAGTCGACATCAGGAACAGAAGCAGCTCCACTGATCCAACTCCTCTGATGGCTGATCAATCCGTTTGATTGGTCTGATCGATAAGTCTGATTGGTCAATCAGTTTGATTGATCTGTTGATCGATCAGTCTGATTGGTCTGTTGATTAATCGGTTTGATTGGTCTGATCAATCAGTCTGATCGATCTGTTGATCGATCAGTCTGATTGGTCTGTTGATTGATCTTTGATCATTGATCCTGACTTTGGAGCAGAGAGAAAATGGAGGTGAAGCAGCTGATGGACGATGGATTAAGACAGTCCTACTGACTGTCACAGTCTGCAGACTCACTATTGATCAGTATTGATCAGTGTGGTCACATGTTGATCAGTAAAT
>NW_019430230.1:0-342 GCF_002814215.2 Seriola lalandi dorsalis
TCCAGATAATAAAAATCTGATCATCAAATCACTTGTTTTCATCTTGATTCATTTAAAGTTTCAATAAAACACTGATTTATCCACTATGATGAATTTATATACGTGTAAGATTACTTAATATATGTGCATTTGTATGATTCATGATGTATATAAACTCAGTTTTAGTTATTCATTATATATTGATTAGTAAAGACCAGTGATTGAAGTAGTAAAGTCTATAATTATTGATCAGAATCAATATGAACTCCTTCATGACTGTAAAAATGTCTCTTCTATAGTCGCTGCAGATTTTTCTTCAATAAAACACATTTGTAACTAAACCCATGGTAGAAACATTTCAAT
>NW_019430231.1:0-500 GCF_002814215.2 Seriola lalandi dorsalis
TTTATGACATACAATACTACGATGTTTTTTGACATTTTTTATGCCATACTATACTATGCCGTTTTTTGATATTTTTATGCCTTGTTATACTATGACATTTTATGCCATACTATACTATGACGTTTTTTGACATTTTTATGCCATACTATACTATGACGTTTTTATGCCATACTATACTATGACGTTTTATGCCATACAATACTGTGATGTTTTTTGACATTTTTATGCCCTACTATACTATGATGTTTTTTGGCGTTTTTATGCCATACTATACTATGACGTTTTATGACATACAATACTACGATGTTTTTTCACATTTTTATGCCCTACTATACTATGATGTTTTTTGGCGTTTTTATGCCATACTATACTATGACGTTTCATGCCATACAATACTAGAATGTTTTTTGAAATTTTTTATGCCTTATTATACTATGACATTTTATGCCATACTATACTATGACGTTTTTTGACATTTTTATGCCATATTATACTATGAA
>NW_019430232.1:0-1457 GCF_002814215.2 Seriola lalandi dorsalis
ATGTCAAAAAACGTCATAGTATAGTATGGCAAAAAATGTCAAAAATACATCATAGTATTTTAAGGTATAAACGGTCATAAAAACATCATAGTATGATAAGGAATCAACTCACATAGTATAGTAAGCTATAAAAATGCCAAAAAACATCAAAGTACAATATGGCACAAAGATGTCAAAAAACGTCATAGTATAGTATGGCAAAAAATATCAAAAAAACATCATCGTATTTTAAGGTATAAACGGTCATAAAAACATCATAGTATGATAAGGAATCAACTCACATAGTGTAGTAAGGCATAAAAATGTCAAAAAACATCACAGTACAATATAGCAAAAAATGTCAAAAAACGTCATAGTATAGTATGGCAAAAAATGTCAAAAATACATCATAGTATTTTAAGGTATAAACGTTCATATAAACATCATAGTATGATAAGGAATCACCTCACATAGTGTAGTAAGGCATAAAAATGCCAAAAAACATCACAGTACAATAAGGCACAAAAATGTCAAAAAAACGTCATAGTATTTTAAGGTATAAACGGTCATAAAAACATCATAGTATGATAAGGAATCAACTCACATAGTATAGTAAGCTATAAAAATGCCAAAAAACATCAAAGTACAATATGGCACAAAGATGTCAAAAAACGTCATAGTATAGAATGGCAAAAAATATCAAAAAAACATCATAGTATTTTAAGGCATAAACGGTCATAGAAACATCATATTATGACAAGGAATAAAAAGCCATAGTACAATAAGCCATAAAAATGCCAAAAAACCTCACAGAACAATATGGTATAAAAATGTCAAAAAACGTCATAGTATAGTATGGCAAAAAATGTCAAAAATAAATCATAGTATTTTAAGGTATAAACGGTCATATAAACATCATAGTATGATAAGGAATCAACTCACATAGTGTAGTAAGGCATAAAAATGCCAAAAAACATCACAGTACAATATGGCACAAAAATGTCAAAAAACGTCATAGTATAGTATGGCAAAAAATGTCAAAAATACATTATAGTATTTTAAGGTATAAACGGTCAAAAAAACATCATAGTATGATAAGGAATAAAAAGCCATCGTATAATGAGCCGTAAAAATGCCAAAAAACCTCACAGAACAATATGGTATAAAAATTTAAAAAAAACGACATAGTATAGTAAGGCATAAAAACATCATAGTATAGGAAGGCACAAAAATGTCATAGTACAGTAAGCCATAAAAAGTCATAGTACAAAGGCATAAAAACATAATTAAAAAGTATCATAGTATAGTAAGGCATAAAAGCGTCATAGTAAAGTGAGGCATAAAATTTCAGAGTATAATAAGGCATAAAAACGTCATATTTTCGTCAGGCTTAAAAAAATCAATATTCTAGTAAGTCATGAAAAAACGCGACATTATAGTGAGGCATAAAAAGTCTTGGTATAGTTAATTATAAAAAA
>NW_019430233.1:0-746 GCF_002814215.2 Seriola lalandi dorsalis
AAGTGTCACTACGTCACAAAAAGGCTACATATACTTGTCAGTACACAGATACTGAGTACGAGTTCTGTTTGCTGTTTCTTGCAGGTCATGAATTTGGTGAGGAGCGGAGCTGGCTGGCTGCGGACGAGGAAGTAGGGCAATACATACTTGTGCACATACACGTATACGAGAATGCATATCTATTCACACCTGTAACCCATGTCTTAGACTTTTTCACACAGCTATATATATATTTTTTTTTCCAATTCTCTATTTATGGTTTCATAATGACTGAGTCACCGTTGAGTGAGTGAGTTTCAGCTCTAATGCTGCTACTGTCTGTAATATGTTTCTATTTAGATTATTTGACAGGATATTTTTTTGTTATTATTGTCCGAGTCTGGTTTTAACTAATGCTGGGCTTACACCAAAAGATTTTCACAGTCACAGACTAAAAACTGAAAGGGGAGCATAAGGGTTCTTCCCCTTAGTCTCGTCCCACCCCTTGTCATGACATAACTTCTGTTGTGATTTGACACTATAATGAATAAAGATTGATTGATTGATTGCTATAGCTGTCAATTTTAGTCCTTGAGTTCATAGTTAAGTGCTTTATTTGTTAACTGCTATCAAGGAGTATGACTCTCCTTTGTAGTATGCATGAGAGAAGATGCCGCGAGATTAGTGGACTTTATATGTAGTGTCCGCTGATAATGTAGTGGGCTGGTCTGGACAGAAAATGCCAGGGCTGAATTTTTGTCCCAGTC
>NW_019430234.1:0-460 GCF_002814215.2 Seriola lalandi dorsalis
GTCATAGTATAGTAATGCATAAAAACATCATAAAACAGCATAGTATGGTAAGGCATAAAATGTCATAAAAACGTCATGGTATACTAAGGCATAAAAAGGTCATAGTATGGTATGGCATAAAAAGTCATAAAACTGACATAGTATACTAAGGCATAAAAAGGTCATAGTATGATAAGGCATAAAAACGTCATAGTATAGCAAGGCATAAAAAGTCATAAAAATGCCATAGTATAGTAAGGCATAAAAAGGTCATTGTATGTTTGGGTATAAAATGTCATAAAAACGACATAGTATAGTAAAGCATTTAAAGGTCATTGTATGGTAAGGCATAAAAAGTCATAAAAACATCATAGTATGGTAAGGCATGAAAAGTCATAAAAACGAAAAAATATAGTAAGGCATAAAAAGTCATAAAAATGCCATAATATAGTAAGGCATTAAAAGGTCATAGTATAGTAAA
>NW_019430236.1:0-409 GCF_002814215.2 Seriola lalandi dorsalis
TATCATGACCCAAAATCTGATCCTGGCCATATTTACAATGAGAAGTTTTGTTTGATTATTGGTTAGGATTTGGTGGTATCACCACCGTGGCTTAAGTTCGATTCCCAATCTGGTGGAAAATTTCATTGTGTCCATACTTTTAACATTCGTCAGAATATCTATTGAGTCAGTCTTTGTAGGAGGTTTTGTCTGTAACCATTTTTGTATGAACACAAAATTAATGCTTTTTCTCTATAGTTTCAGTTCTTTTCAAGTTCAAATCGCTACATTGAGATGGTCAACAGTAACATAACTGTAAGTCCTTTTAGGCTAATTAACTTAAACTTATCAAAGTATATATAAGGACGCCCATAGGAGTTCATCCAACTACAGCTGTACACTCATCTTGCTAGATATCAGCTCCCTGATG
>NW_019430237.1:0-591 GCF_002814215.2 Seriola lalandi dorsalis
CAATACTATGACGTTTTTTGAAATTTTATGCCATACAATACTATGACGTTTTTTGACATTTTTATGCTCTACTATAATATGACTTTTTTTGGCATTTTTTTGCCATACTATACTGTGACGTTTTGTGCCTGACTATACTATGACGTTTTTTGCCATTTTTATGCCTTATTATACTATGACGTTTTTTGAAATTTTATGCCATACTATACTATGACGTTTTTTGCCATTTTTATGCCCCACTATAATATGTATTTTTTTGGCATTTTTATGCCTTACTATACTGTGACGTTTTGTGCCTGACTTTACTATGACGTTTTTTGCCATTTTTATGCTCTACTAGAATATGACTTTTTTTGGCATTTTTATGCCTTACTATACTGTGACATTTTTATGCCATACAATACTATGACGTTTTTTGCCATTTTTATGCCTTATTATACTATGACGTTTTTTTAAATTTTATGCCATACTATACTATGACGTTTTTTGCCATTTTTATGCTCTACTATAATATGACTTTTTTTGGCATTTTTTTGCCTTACTATACTGTGACGTTTTGTGCCTGACTATACTATGACGTTTTTTGCCATT
>NW_019430238.1:0-491 GCF_002814215.2 Seriola lalandi dorsalis
GAGAATACTGGACTGAACCAGGACTAAAATACCAGAGAATACTGGACTGAACCAGGACTAAAATACCAGAGAATACTGGACTGAACGAGGACTAAAATACTAGAGAATACTGGACTGAACCAGGACTAAAATACCAGAGAATACTGGACTGAACCAGGACTAAAATACCAGAGAATACTGGACTGAACCAGGACTAAAATACCAGAGAATACTGGACTAAACCAGGACTAAAATACTAGAGAATACTGGACTGAACCAGGACTAAAATACCAGAGAATACTGGACTGAACCAGGACTAAAATACCAGAGAACACTGGACTGAACCAGGACTAAAACACCAGAGAGTAATGGACCGAACCAGGACTAAAACAACAGAGAGTAATGGACCGAACCAGGACTAAAACACCAGAGAGTAATGGACCGAACCAGGACTAAAACACCAGAGAGTAATGGACCGAACCAGGAGTAATCCATCAGACAGTTGTTGTCCA
>NW_019430240.1:0-478 GCF_002814215.2 Seriola lalandi dorsalis
TAAAAAGTCAAAAAAATGTCATAGTATAAAAAGGCATAAAAAGTCATAAAATTGTCATAGTATGGTAAGGCATGAAAACAAATAGTATAATAAGGCATAAAAATGCATGAAAACAACATAGTGTAATTAGGCATAAAAACGACATAGTATAGTATGGCATAAAAAGTCAAAAAAATGTCATTGTATAATGAGGCATAAAAAGTCATTAAATTGTTATAGTATGGTAAGGCATAAAAACAAATAGTATAGTAAGGCATAAAAATGCATAAAAACAACATAGTGTAATAAGGCATAAAAACGACATAGTATAGTATGGCATAAAAAGTCAAAAAAATGTCATAGTATAATAAGGCATAAAAAGTCATAAAATTGTCATAGTATGGTAAGGCATGAAAACAAATAGTATAATAAGGCATAAAAATGCATGAAAACAACATAGTGTAATAAGTCATAAAAACGACATAGTATAGTATGGCAT
>NW_019430241.1:0-444 GCF_002814215.2 Seriola lalandi dorsalis
GTGTGTGTGCCTTGTGATGTAGTGTGTGTTTGTGTACCTTGTGATGTAGTGTGTGTGTGTGTGTACCTTGTGATGTAGTGTGTGTGTATGTGTGTGTGTACCTTGGGATGTAGTGTGTGTGTGTATGTGTGTGTGTGTACCTTGGGATGTAGTGTGTGTGTACCTTGTGATGTAGTGTGTGTGTGTGTACCTTGTGATGTAGTGTGTGTGTACCTTGTGATGTAGTCTGTGTGTGTGTACCTTGTGATGTTGTGTGTGTGTGTTTGTGAACCTTGTGTTGTAGTGTGTGTGTGTGTGTGTGTGTGCCTTGTGATGTAGTGTGTGTGTGCCTTGTGATGTAGTGTGTGTTTGTGTACCTTGTGATGTAGTGTGTGTGTGTGTGTACCTTGTGATGTAGTGTGTGTGTGTGTGTGTGTGTGTACCTTGTGATGTAGTGTGTGTGTA
>NW_019430242.1:0-349 GCF_002814215.2 Seriola lalandi dorsalis
TTTATTTGAGTTTGTTGTTGTCAAAGTCAGAGAGCCGTGTCTCTCTACAGTGAGAGGTTTTTGTACGACCACTCAGTCACTTTGTATCACTGTGGTACACGTTCGGTGGAGGAACCAGACTGGAGTTTGGAAGTAAGTTTATATTTTATGTATTTTATTATGTCACAAAGAATATTTTGTGTTTCTCACTTACATTTTTATCTATAAACTAAAATATGAGATTTTACATTTTTTTATCCTGAAATTTTCTGCCAACATCAAAATCTACAGTTTTGTATTTAAAGCGTAAATGATGAATCAAAACATGATCAGTGTTTGGTCCATGATAGAAATCATGTCATCAGATGTT
>NW_019430243.1:0-334 GCF_002814215.2 Seriola lalandi dorsalis
TCATGCAGTAGCTGTGTCCACAGGGAAGAGCCACCGGATCCTTCAGTAGATCCAGACAGATGGAACAAGAGAAGGTCTCCCGGTCCAGCTGATCTCCTTTCTGCGCCATTTCAGCTCTCGGTGACAACGACTGTCTGAGTTTCACTTCCTCAGAACTGAAACTAGTTTGAGATCTGATCTCAACAACATGTGTCTCTGCAGTGAACGGGGCCTGTCAGCTCTCGCACTTCACCACATGTTGGTTCCACCCATCTTCAAACTGTAGATCTGAAGGGAGGGAACAAGGAAACACATGAACAGAGTGGAGCTGGCTGTGTTTGAGAGCAGGAAGAAG
>NW_019430244.1:0-380 GCF_002814215.2 Seriola lalandi dorsalis
CTGTCATTGTATGCCTTACCATACTATGATGTTTTTATGACCTTTTATGCCTTAATATAATATGATGGTTTTTTTACGTTTTATGCCATACTATACTATGACTTTTTTTGACATTTTTGTGCCATACCATATTTTGACATTTTATGGTATTTTTATGCCTTACTATACTATGTAATTTAATTCCTTACCATATTATGATGTTTTTATGACCTTTTACACCTTAATATACTATAAAAAAAATTTGACGTTTTATGCCATACTATACTATGACATTTTTTGACATTTTTGTGCCATACTATACTATGATATTTTATGGCATTTTTATGCCTGACTACACTTTGTTATATTATGCCTTACCATACTATGACGTTTTTATGAAC
>NW_019430247.1:0-346 GCF_002814215.2 Seriola lalandi dorsalis
TATAATCCCTCCAGCGTGTCCTTGGTCGACCTCGAGGTCTCCTCCCGGTGGGACATGCCCGAAACACCTCCCCAGGGAGGCGTCCAGGAGGCATCCTCACTAGATGCCCGAACCACCTCAACTGGCTCCTCTCGACATGGAGGAGCAGCGGCTCTACTCCGAGTCCCTCCTGGATGACCGAGCTCCTCACCCTATCTCTAAGGCTGAGCCTGGCCACCCTGCGGAGGAAACTCATTTCGGCCGCTTGTACTCGCGATCTCGTTCTTTCGGTCATTACCCAAAGCTCATGACCATAGGTGAGGATCGGAACGTAGATCGACCGGAAAATTGAGAGCTTCGCCTTCCG
>NW_019430249.1:0-539 GCF_002814215.2 Seriola lalandi dorsalis
TGAGTAACATATGTCAGCCCCAGCCTTCTGAGTCGCTCCCTTCCGAAGGGTCATCTCTCATATGCTGAGGTGCCACACCATTAAGACTAGTGTGAATGTCACAACGGAAAAGTTTGTCCAAAGTCCACAAGTTTGGTGTCTACGGACTCGGCTCGTCACGCTGAGTAACATATGTCAGCCCCAGCCTTCTGAGTCGCTCCCTTCCCAAGGGCCGCCATGGGCGGTCTCTCATATGCTGCCGGGAGACACGGTTAAATTCTGTGTTTTAATAATTTCCCCAAAATTTTCTCAAAAGTCCACAATTTTGGTATCTACGGAATCGGCACGTCACGCTGAGTAACATATGTCAGCCCCAGGCTTCTAAGTTGCTCCCTTCGGAAGGGATGCCTCGTTAAACGTCTCCGAGGCCCGCTTGCTGGGACGAAAAATTTTGTCAAAAGTCCACAAATTGGGTATCTACGGACTCGGCTCGTCACGCTGATTAACATATGTCAGCCCCAGCCTTCTGAGTCGCTCCCTTCCGAAGGGTCATCTCTCAT
>NW_019430250.1:0-571 GCF_002814215.2 Seriola lalandi dorsalis
TGTATCAGTGTGTGTATCAGTGTGTGTGTCAGTGTGTGTATCAGTGTGTGTGTGTGTATCAGTGTGTGTGTATCAGTGTGTGTGTATCAGTGTGTGTATCAGTGTGTGTATAGGTGTGTGTGTATCAGTGTGTGTATAGGTGTGTGTTTCAGTGTGTGTATCAGTGTGTGTAACAGTGTGTGTATCAGTGTGTGTGTCAGTGTGTGTATCAGTGTGTGTATAGGTGTGTCTATCAGTGTGTGTATCAGTGTGTGTAACAGTGTGTGTGTCAGTGTGTGTGTCAGTGTGTGTATCAGTGTGTGTATCAGAGTGTGTGTGTATCAGTGTGTGTATAGGTGTGTGTGTCAGTGTGTGTCAGTGTGTGTATCAGAGTGTGTGTGTATCAGTGTGTGTATAGGTGTGTGTATCAGTGTGTGTCAGTGTGTGTATCAGTGTGTGTCAGTGTGTGTATCAGTGTGTGTATAGGTGTGTGTATCAGTGTGTGTATCAGTGTGTGTATCAGTGTGTGTCAGTGTGTGTATCAGTGTGTGTCAGTGTGTGTATCAGTGTGTGTATAGGTGTGTGTATCAGT
>NW_019430251.1:0-612 GCF_002814215.2 Seriola lalandi dorsalis
CGCGGAGAAGCGAGACGAGATGTCCATCCCGATGGCGGCGGAGAAGCGGCCAAACGTGTCCGACAGCCGCTCGCTCATGGAAGAGAGCCGGCTCACCGCGAACTCGCCGGGCGGAGCGAGCGGCGCGCCGGTCAGCACGTCGGTCGTGGCGTGTGGCGGCAGATCGGCCGTCGCCGCCGCCGGCGCGGGGGCGGACGCAAGGCCGGGGAAGATGGCAGGGCCTGGCTCGCCCAGCTGCCCGGCCGGGGCACCGTACGAAGAGGCGCTCTCGTGCGCGCCGAGCGCGTCGTGTGCGAGCAGGTCGTGCAGGCCCATCGGGAGGCCAAGCTGCGGCGGGGGAGACTGCGCCACGTCGGCCGGCGGCGGCTGCTGCATCGCGTGCAGACCGGGTAGTCGCATCGCGTCGTAGGCCTGTGGCGGAGACGCCGTGATGGGAGGCGACGACTCCGACGCGGCGCCGGTGCCCGCGCGGTTGCTCGCCGCGACCGCGAACCGGTATGCCGGCCGCGTCCCCGGCGGGCAGAGCGCGGCGAGCTGGGCGAGCGAGATTGCGGCGGAGGGGCCGGGCGGGTTGGCGCCCGAGCCCGAGACGGCGTCAATGTCGAGGTCGAG
>NW_019430253.1:0-594 GCF_002814215.2 Seriola lalandi dorsalis
AGAAGCGTTCTCTGTGTCTGAAAACTGTGTTTTTGTCATCATTTAGTGGGATTTCTACACAGAACACTTCAGGATAAGTTTTCCTGTCTATTTGAGTAGCATTCATGAAGAATATGATGGATTTCATGTTTACATGTCATAAAGTTATCAGCTACACCTGAGAATGCGACACTGTTGTAACGCTCTGTTAAGCGTCAGGATATGCTCTAAGTCCTAGCCAGAAGCGTTCTCTGTGTCTGAGAACTGAGTTTTTGTCACTCATTGTCCTGTCTATACAGAACACTTCAGGATAAGTTTTCCTGTGAATTTGAGTAGCATTCATGAAGAATATGATGGATTTCATGTTTACATGTCATAAAGTTATCAGCTACACCTGAGAATGCGATACTGTTGTAAAGCGCTGTTTCCACGTTTCCAGCGTCTGAATCGGCTCTTTCCCTCCTTAAAGCTGTCTGTGTGTATCCAAAATCTGAGCATTCACATTAAGTGAGATTTCTACACAGAACACTTCAGGATAAGTTTTCCTGTCTATTTGAGTAGCATTCATGAAGAATATGATGGATTTCATGTTTACATGTCATAAAGTTATCAGCT
>NW_019430255.1:0-530 GCF_002814215.2 Seriola lalandi dorsalis
CAGAAGGCTGGGGCTGACATATGTTACTCAGCGTGACGAGCCGAGTCCGTAGATACCCAATTTGTGGACTTTTGACAAAATTTTTCGTCCCAGCAAGCGGGCCTCGGAGACGTTTAACGAGGCATCCCTTCCGAAGGGAGCAACTTAGAAGCCTGGGGCTGACATATGTTACTCAGCGTGACCTGCCGATTCCGTAGATACCAAATTTATGGACTTTCGAGAAAATTTTTTGGAAATTATTAAAACACAGAATTTAACCGTGTCTCCCGGCAGCATATGAGAAACCGCCCATGGCGGCCCTTCGGAAGGGAGCGACTCAGAAGGCTGGGGCTGACATATGTTACTCAGCCTGACGAGCCGAGTCCGTAGACACCAAACTTGTGGACTTTGGACAAACTTTTCCGTTGTGACATTCACACTAGTCTTAATGGTGTGGCACCTCAGCATATGAGAGATGACCCTTCCGAAGGGAGCGACTTAGAAGCCTGGGGCTGACATATGTTACTCAGCGTGACGTGCCGATTCCGTAG
>NW_019430258.1:0-559 GCF_002814215.2 Seriola lalandi dorsalis
AAAAGAAGTAACGGTTTTCTCATAATTTGCAGTTGTTTGAAGCCATGTAGAAGCCAAATTCTGGGCAGATTTTCACATTGCCATGGCAACGGCAGCTCCTGACCTGTGTGCGTACCTTTCGGCTGTGTTACAGCTGAAGGTGTGGATGGAAAAACGTCATAGTATAGTATAAAATTTCAAAAAACGTCATAGTATAATAAGGCATAAAAATGGCAAAAAACGTCATAGTATAGTCAGGCATAAAATTTAAAAAAAATGTCATAGTATACTAAGGCATAAAAATGACAAAAAACCGTCATAGTATAGTCAGGCACAAAACGTCACAGTATAGTGAGGCATAAAAATGACAAAAAAAGTCATATTCTAGTAGAGCATAAAAATGGCAAAAAACGTCATAGTATAGTCAGGCACAAAACGTCACAGTATAGTAAGGCATAAAAATGCCAAAAAAATACATATTATAGTAGAGCATAAAAATGGCAAAAAACGTCATAGTATAGTATGGCATAAAATTTCAAAAAACGTCATAGTATAATAAGGCATAAAAATGGCAAAAAAC
>NW_019430260.1:0-405 GCF_002814215.2 Seriola lalandi dorsalis
GACTCGGCTCGTCACGCTGAGTAACATATGTCAGCCCCAGCCTTCTGAGTCGCTCCCTTCCGAAGGGCCGCCATGGGCGGTCTCTCATATGCTGCCGGGAGACACGGTTAAATTCTGTGTTTTAATAATTTCCAAAAAATTTTCTCAAAAGTCCACAAATTTGGTATCTACGGAATCGGAACGTCACGCTGAGTAACATATGTCAGCCCCAGGCTTCTAAGTCGCTCCCTTCGGAAGGGATGTCTCGTTAAACGTCTCCAAGGCCCGCTTGCTGGGACGAAAAATTTTGTCAAAAGTCCACAAATTGGGTATCTACGCACTCGGCTCGTCACGCTGAGTAACATATGTCAGCCCCAGCCTTCTGAGTCGCTCCCTTCCGAAGGGCCGCCATGGGCGGTCTCTCAT
>NW_019430261.1:0-530 GCF_002814215.2 Seriola lalandi dorsalis
TACAGCTCCCAGTACAGCTCCCACTTCAGCTCCTACTATAGCTCCCACTTCAGCTCCCACTTCAGCTCCCACTTCAGCTCCCACTACAGCTTCCACTTCAGCTCCTAGTACAGCTCCCACTTCAGCTCCTACTACAGCTACCAGTACAGCTCCCACTACAGCTCCCAGTACAGCTCCCACTTCAGCTCCTACTACAGCTACCAGTACAGCTCCCAGTACAGCTCCCACTTCAGCTCCCACTTCAGCTCCTAGTACAGCTCCCACTTCAGCTCCCACTTCAGCTCCTAGTACAGCTCCCACTTCAGCTCCCACTTCAGCTCCCAGTACAGCTCCCACTTCAGCTCCTACTATAGCTCCCACTTCAGCTCCCACTTCAGCTCCCACTACAGCTTCCACTTCAGCTCCTAGTACAGCTCCTAGTACAGCTCCCAGTACAGCTCCCACTACAGCTCCCAGTACAGCTCCCACTTCAGCTCCTACTACAGCTACCAGTACAGCTCCCAGTACAGCTCCCACTTCAGCTCCCACTT
>NW_019430262.1:0-2932 GCF_002814215.2 Seriola lalandi dorsalis
AACAATAACTTACACTGCAAAAGAGGAGAAATACAAACAACTTGTACACTACAACTAACAGAAATAAACCAAACCGATGTTGCAACAATTCACAGTACAACACCAATGCACGGCATGTCATTTACAACTGAGTCAACAACTCTTCAAACACAAGCCACAGCAGCCATAACATCAAACCAGCTCACCACAATCAACAACTCCTATACATACTACATCTTCTGAGAAATCGCCAAAACCTGCAGTATCGACAATGATTCCACAGGACAACATAGAATCTGTCAAAACACCATCATCTGTGGATCTGTGGAAACAGCATCAGACACAACCTCCCTATCAATGTATTTGGCAACAGTATCTACAGTGGCACCAACAGAGACACGACCAAGCCGCCAAGGACAACATTCCCAAACTCAAAGTGCCTGTACCAACAGATGGGACTCCTAGCCACAGTATAGGTATTCCTGTTCAAAGAAAAGTTAACAGCTATTTAACAGTTACACCAACAAACCTAACTGTGACTCCAGTACTGTCAGCAGTGCCATCCAGCTCTTTGCCATCACCTGGACTTGTGTCTCAAACCACAGCGATCACAGATGTTACCACAAGCTCAACTTCTATTGAGCCTTTATCATTTACCCCAGATGCCTCCCACCTGAATCCTGCCCAAGCCAACACAACCCAGCTACAAGTTAATCCTACTTATTTCCCCTTATTGGGGAGAAATATTGTGTTTTTTAAAATACATTTTCAAGATTTGTTGCTGTGAAGCCCCTTGTCCTGGACCACATTTGCTAAATATGGGGACTTGAAGGTAAGTGTTACCTGCTAAGCTAAACTAACCGACTGCTGGCAGTAGCTTCATATTCACCATACAGGTATGAGATTGGCATCAATCTTCTCAACGAACTCTGAAAGTGGATACGTGTATGTCCCAAAATGGCAAACTATACATTTAAAGTCGGTGATGGTATGATATTTAGTCTGTATGATGGAATACATGTGTTCTAGCTGTGTGCTTAGTCTTTATGCCTCATACGTTCAAGCCAGGTTGATATTTTAATTGTGTCAAGAAATTTCCTGTACTAAATTATATTTCTCATTTGATTTCACAGATACCAACATTGCCACCAGAAGTATACATTATACACCAAAGGCTTGAAATCCTTATTATTTGTAGATCACTGTTATGACCAGTGATCAATATTAATTGAGCCAATCCACACTCTTAATTCATTGTATAAGAGGAATGTGTGTAAAACTGATGGGCCGCTCACTCTCAGCTACTCTCAATCACAAACTAAGCAGATTTCCTGTAATGTGCTGTCACTGATGCAGCTGTTGTTTCTCACACTGAATGTTAGTTTTCTGAGCTCAGCTGTCCATTGATTATGTGCAATAGACTGTTAAGTAGCCTAAATGGTAACTGTCAAGGACAGAGTGTACAACCACAAATAGATATATCACTCAGCTACCAATGCCGTGAACAGTTAAAAAAAGGATTGTGAAAGTAAGTCGGGCACTGAATGATGTCTATAGTGTTTCCTCCAACATGTTTTTGGTGGTTATGCCAGTCATACTGCATTCTCTCTGTGGTATACATGTCTTCATCCACCTTGTCCTTTTTAAAGATAAGACTCAGGTCCTATTTTTAAACATAATGAAAATACAAAAAAAAGCAAAACCTGCTGCTAACAAATCTACTGTGTGGTTGAAATTGCAATAAAAGAGATTTATTGTTTAAAATTTATTTCTTTTATTTCTCTGGCTCTGTTTTTTTTCCAGGTTCTATTGCCATCTAATCCCCAGTTCAGTTATGGATTTCATTATTTCTTTTATTTACTGAATTATCACATTTTTAAGGCTCACTGGGATATTTTGTCTGACATGTAAAATTTAACAAATACTCCATCGTTCATAATTTTTACCTAATAATAATGGATATATGCCTTTAACAAATCTTGTGTATAATTTGATGTGCCTTGACTTTTCTTCCATGTTGAAATTTGTTTATTGACTTTATCATTCTGATGTTTTGTGATGTTTTGTTACCTTATCTACCTGCACATTGTGTGCTTATTTTTCTTTTCTACTTAATGCTGTTGTTTATTTTCTTTTTAAATATTCTGGCACCAATACATCTGCTGTTTGGAGCACTGTATTTACACCCTGAATAAACTTGATTATTTATGCTTATATATACTGTGTCATACTTTGTCACTATTTATTCTTTTTCATTTTCTTACTTTCTTTCTGTGGAGTTTGTATTCAGGTCATGTTGAAACATTATTGTATGACAGTATTATGTATATGATTATGTATATCCTATAATTCCATGAGACACTGTTAAATATCACAGTATGGTCTTATTGTCCTGCAGATGTTGACTTTGAGGGATCTTTTACTTAAAGTTTTGTTGAAGCCATAAAAAGTGTTTGAATCTTGCAGTGATTCCTACTCACTAAAAAAGAATTTCACAAACTGTAAA
Organism: Seriola lalandi dorsalis; assembly: GCF_002814215.2. Lineage (NCBI taxonomy): Eukaryota > Metazoa > Chordata > Actinopteri > Carangiformes > Carangidae > Seriola > Seriola lalandi. The sequence goes on from NW_019430262.1 coordinate 2,486, forward strand.
TGTCAACCTGAACACAGGGTGGGTCAATGATACATTTTACTGCTTATTAAAAGCATGATGTTGTTACTTTGCATTTGTATTCTTTCACTGTCATGTTTTCAACATAGAAGAGTGTGTTTAGTTGTCATAGCCGCTGTGGCGAACAAAGAAAAAAAGTGCAAACCAAAGAAACTAAAAATGTGTGGAAATCCACAGAATTCATGCTAAGTAGCAATCTCCAAAATTTGTTCATGTTACATCAATATGCAGGTAATAAAATGAAAGTATTTGATTTGATGAGTATAATGCAGCTCTACTAAGAGATAAGTTAGTTCACTTGACTGGAATGCATTGTGCTTTAGATTTTCAAAAAGGCTGAACCATGAAATAGACAAAGACCCAGGAGCTGTTTGGGCAGTTTTTTTTCCTGCTGTCATCCTTCAGTGATGTGTTGAAACATTTCCAGAA
>NW_019430263.1:0-3058 GCF_002814215.2 Seriola lalandi dorsalis
GCGTCTTACGGTTGACATCTGAGTCAGTGGATCGGGGCGCTAAAAGTGAAGACACTATCAACACACACTGACACACGACACATGTGAAACAAATGTAAACATAGGCCATCAAGGGATTACAACCTGCTCCCATTGACTGCAAGTTTCATTTGGGTGGATGTGTGGTGGTATTTTTGTGGTGCAGGTTTGAAATGGCGCAACCACTTGGTTTTTCAAACCATGTCCTTCTGCTTGGATTTGGATTCTCTGTCGTGTCATCAAACACATGGCACCATGGCCTATAATCTGCTTTTTGCATGGCCTTTTGTGTCTTGTCAGTGGGCCATATTGTAGTGGTTTGTATTTTTTCAGTGGGGAGGCTGTGACTAAAGATAAATCAAATGCCTTTCTTTCCAGAGTAGGCTATTTAGATGAATAGTTTTGGGAAATACAGTTGTTTGCTGTTTTGCATAGAGTTAGATGATAGCACTCTCAAGCCCTTGTACTGAGTAAGGAGCGAGGACTAGGATCTGATTAACCTAGTTTAGCATAGAGACTTGAACCAGGAGGCAAGAGCTACTGTGGCTTTGTCCAGCAACCTCTACTCAGTCTAGACGCCCCATATTGACTTGCAGTCGCTTTGGACTGACCCAAAGCACATTTTTACATTTCAACTGTTGAACACTGGTAACTGCAGTTATTGAGCTGACACAAAAGCATGACCTCTACTTCAGTAGTGTGCCTGGAAGCATCCCATGAAGTCATAAACAGAGCAATTAGCTAAAGCTGCTGCTGCATTGCTGTTTGTGTAGACATTGTGTAAAGCTCACTGATAAACTCTTTGTATCTCTTAATCTGTACAGAAAAACCAACGTGTAAAGACAATAAGTAATGGGCAGCTGTGGTTTAGGAAGTAGAGCGGGTTGTCCACTAATTAGAAGGTCTGTGGTTCGATCCCCAGCTCCTCCAGGCTGCATGTCGAAGTGTCCTTGGGCAAGATACTGAACCCCACATTGCCCCTGATGGCTGTTCCAACAGTGTATGAATGGGTGAATGTGGCAAGTATTTGAGTGGTCAGTAAGACTAGAAAAGCGCTGTATAAGTGCAAGTCCATTTACCAAAAGTAGGCAGACCTTTGGACCGAGCCATGCTAGCTGTTTCCCCCTGGTTCCAGTCTTGGTGCTGGCTGTAACTCATTTAACTCTTGGCAATCAGATAAGCAAATTTACCATACTGCCAAACTATTCCTTTAATCGTCATGGCCCAATTCTCAACTAGCTAGAATGGATAGATTCCTTCTTATTAGTGTTAGGGCATATTCTCCATATCTAACAGCATTAGACAATGGACAGGAAAGAAGTCAAATCAAAAGTCAAAATGGCACAATTTGTGTTTTTAATTTAATTTAAACACTAAATGAAACAGGAAAAACAAATAAAACTAGTCCTGTGTCAGAAAACATAAGGATGTGGTCATGTCTGGGAAGTGTTGCGTCACTGGAAAAAAAAAACAGTTTTACATCTACAACCCACACATATGACACATAAAGCCTGGAGCCCAGGACCTGTTAGTTCCCAGTAAAGAGAATAGGAAAACACTTACGGTACGGTCCAAAGTTATAATACCAGCGCTCATACTCTGAGATATCAGGCCTGTGATCGGGAGCTAGAGGAGGATGTTTTGAAACCTGTTAGTATTCCCACAATGAACTTGAGAGAGAAAAGCACATGTTTCCATGGTTGTGATTGGTCACATGTGTTTCCCAACCAATCCCACACCAGTGAAAGCAACGGCTTTTGTGCAGAATTATCAGAGCCTCTCTCACATGCCACCTACATTACGCTCATTTCTTCCACACTTCACAGCAATTTCTCATATGGCAGGCAGATGGCATGTAAACACAATGTCCTGGGAGACAGTGCATGTACTTACATATGGCACCAATTCAACACATATACAGTACATGTTCAGCAGATACCAAACTGTATCAACCATGCACATGCAACTTGAATGGATACAAGGTGTAGTAACCTTCCACAGTGAATGGGGGCAGTACACACCAAACTGTCATGTGCTTGTCCTGGAGGGAGTTTGACTTACCTGTGATCTCAGGAGTGTCTGTCTCGCTCCACGTGTATCCTGAGTCTGGAACTGCATAACTAATATCTGGATGTACAGCAGAGAAGGTGGAGGCATCAGCAACTACAAGGGTTAAATTTAGGGTGCTGAAATTTTCAAAGCAGCTCTTATTGATCCCCATAGGCAAAGCAAACTCTATTCATAAGGCCACATTGTTGGCATCGGATTATTAAATTAAAGGCTTAGATTGAGTGAAACCTGGAAAGCTTTTAGAAAAGAAAACCTTTCATCACAAATCTTGCAGCCATATCAGATTTACCTTAGTTCATCTGAGCATTAATCAAATACCTTGCGTTATTGATGCGTTTAAGATTTGCTAAAAGAATGATGAGCGATTCTTTGATACCTGCTGGTCGTCGAGCTCCAGGGAACCAATCAGGTCGAGGAAAGGAGGGGGGCGCCCAATCCCTTCTGGGAAAAGCTGTGCAGGGGAAGATTAGAAAGCTGCGTTCAGGACAAGCACCAAGGAGAATCATACTTGTGACCTCCACTCAACCTGCCACGTTGTTAGTGGGGTATGCACAAGATGTTCGGCCTTGAGTCAGACACTAAACATACAGTCGACTAAAGGTTTTTTTAGTGAAGCCTTTCTCTTTCTACCTGAATGGTAGAGAGACAGAGGAAGGAGGTCAACTCTCTGGGTAAATGTAAATGCGTTTCTCACTTTACTGATTTCTACCTGCTGCAGTCAGATTCCATCAGGCAGTTTAATCGACCAGACTCTCGCACGGCAAGAGGTTAATTGAAATGTGATTGAAGTGTAGAAGCCCAAACAGCTGAGCAAAACCATAACAGTGCATTGCATCTGTCTAAACTGACTGAGCCATGACAACACACTTCTGTTAACCCCTCCCCGCGGTGGATGGGTAGTTACACAAACACACAGCCTGTGCTCTGAGGTTCCCATCGAGTGGCAGCTAGCGAGCAGGGCCTTTGTTGA
>NW_019430264.1:0-3027 GCF_002814215.2 Seriola lalandi dorsalis
TCTCGCAGTGTCACACGTGCCATTCCACAAGGATGCCTCATTGTGGTGACATTTTAAAAAACGTTTAATCTTGACTTAATAAAGCAGGATTAAATGCAGTAGCCGCATTAGTCTCTGTCTCTCCTGCTCGCAGGCTTCTTCCTCTCAACTCTCAGGCACATGTGTTGTGAATTAGCCTGCTGGCAACAGACGTAATCTGGAGTCTTCCTCCAATGGACGCGGCCCAGGCAGACTTTTACTCATCCCCCGTTGACAGATCTTAGTGGAAAGTCTGTGTCCAGTTATGCTGTAAAAACACTCAAAAGTCCAAACCTGACCAGAGGTGATCAGGGAGAGGAATAGGTCAGTAGCAACGATACCACTGTGACATCAGGACACGATTACTGCACTGTACGTTAGTGTCTGAAGGGAAGAGAGTCTTTGTTTGATTTCACTTTACAGCGACTGCATCATCTCGCAGTTTATGTCTGATCCCCTTACAGCTAACCTGTTAATGGCTGTTACGTTACTCACTCGTTTGCTATCACAACTTTTGCCTGCTCTTCATGTCCAGACTCTTCATCAATAAGAGCTCCTTGTAGCATGTGTTTCCAATTATTCCAATAATCTGCAGGCCACAGAAGTGCGTGATGGGGTGTCTTTGAAAATTCAGTGACAGCTTTATGACCAAGTTGTGAGATGTGCAAATGAGTAGGTGAGTGACTGTTAGAGCAATGACTTATGTACAAGCACACTTGGATCTCATGCTTTTTGCAGCTTTCAGGATGTTATAACCCCTCCTGACACCTGCTGCTGCTGATTCAGCTATTTTATAGCACTGCTTGTCAGAATCCATCTAATTTACACACCTTAAAATAGATGGTTACTACAATCAGCCGAGACATTTTTATTAATTTGTAAATATTTAAAATTTTACATAGTAAATCTGTGAATTAATTAAATTCAACCATGATCCAAATACAATGCCATATTCTGTCTCATAGATAATATGCTCGTACAAAGCCTCCATGGGCCTCAATTTTGTCCATCTTGAATAAAGAAGTGTGAAATCAGAACATGGATGAATTTTAATCTGAATCAACAGCGTACCCAGAAGCCTGTCAGTCCCTCGTCACAGCCATTTCTGTGCCCTCGAGCAAAACCACCCACTGCTTAGTGTGTTTACACTAAGTCTGCGAGTGAAACTAGTCTAAATGAATTAAGGTAAAACTTACATCACTAACATCCTACATGCATTCCTTGCTTTACTGTAACTGCTGCAGTAACATTATGTGTCCACATGTGCTCAGTCCGTCTGTGAGTTTTAAGAGGGAACCAAACATTACATGACAGTATACCTCAAACAGGTCAGATGTCTGACGGCAGAAGGTACATTACACAGTGAGCACAATCATGTAAGAATGTTAACTTTGAGACCATCCCAGACGTCTCCTGCACTGCTCCCCTCGATGGCTATAACACAGAATATCCATCCTGGCAATCGCTGGGAGCAGTATGGTACTTTCATTTCTGAATCTTATGGCAAACCACAAAGCAGAAACTATCTGCGCTTGTCTGCATTTCTCCTGTTACATGATGGTTGGTTGATGTCTATATGGACATGTGGCAACACTTAAAGATCTTTTTCCACTGGTGCGAGAATATGTCGTGCATTTTTTTTCTTTCCACTTCATGGAGTTCAAGGCCCTTGGGGTTTACCAAACATTATTGAAATGTAAATCTGTGTATTTTGAAAATGAATTGTTTACAAAGATGCTGTAATTGCAGGATGACTTTAATGTTAAGCAGGCTAAAGTGTCGCAACAGGATCGCTACACTTTTTTGTCTGATAGGTAAAGATGTTATCTAACTTGACTTATCAATATTTTCATTTATAATTCTTCAGTATAAAGGATGCAGCATAAGTATTGTTGATCTGGTTATCTGAAGTTAACATACTCTACCTTACACCAGTGGTTTTATTTTCATATCAGAGGTTTGTATTTTCTCCTCCTCTCCCATTAGAAGACTTGTAACCCCCTTAGATTTATCTTGTGACCTCTTGCGTCCCAGACCCCCAGATTAGGAACCACTGCCACACAACTGTTTACCACAGCAGCATTTGGCATGTTCATACATACGGATTTGAACACCTGCCAACCAATCAGATATGGATATTTTACTTTGCAATGGTATAAATGAAAATGAGGAAGAGAAAGCAATCAGCCAACAACAATGAGGAAGCGGTTCATGAGTAGAAAGCTGAACTTTACCAGCAAGACCTGAAACAAACAAAAATGTTCTCTCCACCTCTTCCAGAAAAAGCAAGAAACTATGACACAGTTTAAGTTTGGAGCTTAAGTTTGTTCAGTATCAAGAGGTTTGTCATGAGTTGAGGGTAAAATGAGTTTGTGTGGCAATTGCACTAAAGTTGTCTCATTCATTCCACATAAATGATAATAATTTAAACCACTAACTGTCCAGTAAATGTTATGATGAAAAAGAGTGAGGTATTTTATTTTGACCTTGAGTTGGTGTGGTCTTCTACCAGCCAGTATACACGCGCCATATATGCATTTTTTTGTTAAAACTAACACCATGTAATCCTGTAGTTTTATTTATGTATTCATTCTAATTTTGATTTAGCTAACAGAAATTTTATTTTATTAGTACAGCTGACACTGCTAGTACCAGACTGCCTGGATGAATGGCATCATGGAATATGTGGTTTGTGGTTTAATTAAAAAGACTAAAGTGAAAATACTGCACTTGTAGGACATTGTTGTATATCATCTCTAAATGATTAGTTATTCAAATACGGTTGTTGAGTTCTCACTAGATGCAGTATAATGATGTTGCCATACGTGTTTATGTTTTCATATACTGCACAAACTGCATGTACAAGCTGTCTGAATATATAAACAACAGCTTTAAAAGCACTGTAGGTACTGTAAAGCACGTGCATAATGATTTACTGCTCCAGCTATGAATGTGTGTGGAAGGCATCTCAGCTGTGGATATTATGAGTCACAGAGACCAGACGGCCCT
>NW_019430265.1:0-3541 GCF_002814215.2 Seriola lalandi dorsalis
AATGTATGATGTGACGAGCTGCTTCATGCAAGTGACTGTCATGTAAAGAATTAAGTAGATTAATCCAAACTAAGGTGAGTTATTGTCATGAATTTTACCAGCCTGTTTTTATTGATTGGTAATGCTGCTAGCCATGTTTTATTTATAAAAGGATCCCTTGCATGGAGCTATGGCTGTCTTACTTTTACATTTAAAGGAACTAATAATGGCTAGCTAATCAAAGTAGTCTCAACTGTCCTGTGTGTCATTTTAACACAGCATGAAATTGCATTATACAGTTACAGCATGTTTACAGTGTTATGTACATGTAAGCCTGTGGAATTAAAACAAAAACACTATTACTGCATCCTAATATTTTTTTTGTCTTTCACAGGTTGTATTCAACTCTCATTGCTCTACTCTTACACCAATGGGGACCTAAGAACAACCATTGGATTTCTTAATTGAAACCTTGATTTTACTGCTGGGAGAAACTGGAAGGTAAACGCTAATTGCCATGCGTATCAGTTTCTGCCAGGGCCTGTTAACTGGCGCCATTATCCTCAACCTCCTCATTCTTTACTATGTGTCCCGGGCCCAGCAGCAAATGATGGAGAAGAGGAAGGAACTTGGTAGGGGTACAAGGAGGGCTGCCCTACCAGCCTCTGGTCTTGGGGGAGGCCTAGGATTACTTGTAGGAGTTGGAGGGGAGCCTGGAGTGGTCGGAGTGGAGGGACACAGTCGTGGCCCACGCGTGACCGTTCTTCTGCGGGAGTTTGAAAACTTTGAGAATTATGTCGGGGATGTGGCTAATTCCTTCCTCCGTCAGAGACCTGAGCTTCCCTTCCTGGCTGTGGCTGACACGTCTCCATACCCTCCCTTGGTGCTTCCAGAAGGGGCTCGGCTTCTAGTGCTCTCCCCCAGCCCTGACCAGCCTCCGCAGGCTCACAGGCCGGAGTTCCATGTCCAGACGGAGTTTGTTCTCCTAGTGCCTGACGGGGTGGAGCTGGAGCAACCACGGGCTATCGAGAGGCTGATCAGGGAGTTGGAAGGTGAGGGAGGGGGGCCCGTGAGGCTGGTAGCTGCACCAGTGCTGGCTCGATCTGCTGTGCAGTGTCTCCACCTGCGAGTGAACCTCAGAGAGTGGACAGCCACCTATTCGCCGGCTGCCTCTGGGAGCAGCGGGAGTGTGTGTACGGCTTTACAAGGAGATGCAGTTGTCCTCATTCGCACTGAGGATCTTTTTAACCTCTCTGTCCCTCTGGGGCGGCCCCTCTTCTCCTCGCTCTTCATTCAGACTGCCTTGAGAGGCTGGAAGGTTAAATTGCTGGAGAGCCCCTGTTTCTCCGCAAACCACCGGCCCCTCTTCAGCTCCGCTCATAACCAGTGGAAGGCAGACACTCGTCTGAAGGAGGCCACCGGTAAGCTTATGAGGAGCTTTGGTCTGAAGCGCCTCTTGCTGCCTGATGGGAAGGAACAATGGTATGGTTGCAGTAAAGAGACACCTCGCTGCTTTGGCACTGTGCAGGATGACACTCCAGACTACCTTTATCTGGATCGCTGGACACCACCCTGCTGTCTGCGAGCACTCAGGGAAACCACCAAGTATGTTATCAATATCCTAGAGAGCTCAGGTGTGCGCTACTGGCTAGAAGGGGGCACTCTGCTGGGCGCTGTCCGCCATCAAGACATCATCCCATGGGATTATGATGTGGACCTGGGCATCTACCTGGAGGATGTACCCAACTGTGATCACTTGAAGAACCTGGACTCAGGCTCTCTTGTTGATGCTAACGGCTACGTCTGGGAACGTGCAGTGGAGGGAGACTTCTACAGAGTACAGTACAGCGAGGCCAACCACCTGCATGTTGACCTGTGGCCATTCTATCCACGTAATGGCGTCATGACAAAGGATACTTGGACAGAGCACAAACAAGACGTGGAGTTCCCAGAGCACTTCCTGCAGCCGCTGGTGCCCATGCCCTTTGCCGGCATCACTGCTTACGGCCCCAATAACCACAGAGCGTTCTTGGAGCTCAAGTTTGGAGAGGGGGTGATTGAGAACCCCCAGTACCCCAACCCCTCAAAAAAGAGACTGGAGAGAAGCAAATTATGAGAGACGATAGAGACTTATAAGCTATTTTATGTGGTACTGTAATTATTTACCTAACAACACGGGAAACACGTCTAAAACATGATACCTGGAAACTAATATGGTGCCAAAAGGACTACATTTGCTGTTCATTTTACCACAACTATATCAGTAGAAAACAGTATAATCACGTCTGGTCAAGATTTCTCCCTATTATCAGTATTTAGATGTTAAGTCTAATGTTGGACAGACTTCTCATCCTTTGTGAGTGAGAGATTTATTTGCAAAGGTCATGAACGCTTGAAAAATTTCAATCCATACCCGTGTGCATTGACACTAGGCATACCTTAAAGAGGGACTGGTTTTACTACATGGTGTGCTAAATCTGTATGTGTTGTACAATAAAGTTTAAATATGATTGCTGTAAAGGGGGTACATACTCTTTAGTTATAAGTTTCAGTTTACAGTATCTTAAGCAGAATTTAAGGTATTGTACAGAATTAATTGTGTTACATAAGTGGCTTTGCCCTAACAGGTGTTTTATAAATCTCTGGACTGTGTTGCATTGTTTTGCACTGATTATTTCAGTTTTGCAGTTAATAAATGAATGTTATGTATACTAATGCTATTTGGTACCCAACAACTATAGCGAGCAACTCTGTGTGGTGAAATGAAATACGCTCCTTCATCCTGTTGTTGGCATATGGTGCGGATGAAATGTTCCTCTATCAGGCCTTAGTATTCAGTTCAAAACATAACACTATGACTGAATTTGTAAATGAATATTAACCCTTCGCTGAATTATGTGTGTTACTACTGAGCATCCATTAAGTGTTGACTGAAATGGAATTTCAACTCAGATTATTCAAAGGAAACATTTAGAAGGGTACCACATGTTTACTGTGACGTTGTTACTTGTGTGTGTGGTGTATCGAGGTGTAGCTCCATTTCATGTACTGGTAAAATAAAAGGAACTGGAACTGTTTCATGGCTTTATTTTATCCATTTGTTTTGAAGGCAGAAAACAGAAAATGTAAAATAGCTGCTGCAAATCTTGAACACTAGGTGGCAGAGTACACCTATTTATTCTACGGCTTTTGTAACTCCTCTAAGCTTGTGCATTATGCTGTGGTCACCCTTATTGTCAACAGCGTTATTGGAGTTCCTCAGCCATATGGCAGGAGCCAAGGGGGTGGAGGATTTCATGACAAGACAAACAGGAATGTCACGTTACAGGAATGCAACTCACTTGTCCATCACGCATAGTCCAGTGACACAAAGTATCTTCCTCATCCTACTCAAGCAAGAATGACTGACTTTAAAAATAGCTCTCATTGATGGTGCACATATTGCATTCCTCGAGGTGTGTTTACATTCTTCTTACTCATCTATGAATAAATGGCATTGTTCATATATGGCCTGGTAATTAAATACACATCTATACAACCAAAAGACTATGGTAGGTTATTT
>NW_019430266.1:0-2946 GCF_002814215.2 Seriola lalandi dorsalis
TATTACCTATTGAATGTGCCATTGCTAAAGGGATATTACATAATAAGCATTTGGGATCGAGAAAATTAAGAAAAATTGTATTCATATGGTATATTATCTACTTCTTCACTTTCATGATACCTACATGACAGAATTGATGTGAACCTGTTTTTATAATAATAATTTACTCAGATGAACCTTCCCTGTAAAAAGTTAAAAATAGTTTACCATTGCAGCACTTTTTTTTTTTGTACCCCGCATATTGTGTACTTGTAACTTACTGGGTAGAAGAAATGATGGGTGATCACAACATATTCTGGGAAAAGATTGGTTCATCTCACAAGTTCACTTCAGTTATCAGGATAACACGATGGCTGGGATTCATTCAAAGTGCAGGTTTCAAGGGCAACAATAGACAATAGCCTGTTAACCCACAACTGGAATGCAGAAATCATGAGCTTGTGTGACTCATGGCAATCCAGTGACAGTCACAACAAAAGAGCGCTAAGGGCGCTAATACTTGTCTCTCCTTTAAGGTGCTACCAGCCTGGACCAAAACTCCATTCAATTCACATATAGAAGAAAATTTGCACGTGCTTAGGCTACAAGTGTGTTCCTACATTCTTGTACTGTACAGTCTGTCACCATATTTAATAAGAAGAGATCTGATCAACTAAGGGTTTCTTTAGTAGAGTGGTAGAATGATTGTTATATCAAAATATCACTTTTCACTCTTTGAACAGAAAACACCAAACCTTTTGAGTTTTATTCTGATCTCTGAACGTTTTCCCTTTTTAGGCCTGTGAAGTTTTTAGTCATCATTTCTCACCAAAATGCACTGTCTCCTTCATGCTTACTAAACACGTTGAAGGTGTGTTTAAAATGTTTACTCAGCCTTAAGGATATTTGTCTTTGTTGTTGTTGTTTACCTCTATTACATTACATCAGGTTACTGTGTTCTTCTTCTTCTTTTTACTGGTGCGTTATTACTTTTTAAGCCCTCTGCAGTAACCAGAAATGTGTATAACATGACCATCATGCCTATCCATGATTGTGCATCCTCATGGACATGCTGGTGTAACATGAGATGCACACATATGATTAAAAACTGCTCTGCAGCACCAGAACTGGGGAAAACGTAGGACCTGGTTTGAGTCTTTTGAGCACATTTTAGATATTTGGCTTTCCCTGCACCTCAGCTTGTATGACCACTTTCTGGAATCAACACATCAAAGATTAGTTAACTTTGAGTAGGCTGGAACAGAAAGTCAGTTGCGTAATCGTTATGTCATTCCTGTGTTTCCTAAAGTCTTTTTCTCTTGTTCCAATAGCACAGTGAAGCGATTCTCCGGAAGGGGACGGGACATAGAGATTGGAATGCGAAATACATCGTCCAAAGCAAACTGCCAGAAAGCTTTGCTTGAAGAGTCAGATGAAGAGTGAATGTTTAGTTGTGGTTCAATTTTTATTTCATTTTCTATGTTGATGTCTGTGTGTAAGACTAGGTCTTGCTGTTTGCACAATGTGCTTTAGATCTTTTTGTAATAAAAATAAAATAAAACACAAATCTGTTTAAATATGATCTGCTAAAAGTTATGTATGGTTTCCAATGCATGGCCTTCTATCAAATAAAACACCTGATAAGAGAACAAATAATGTATTAACACAAAAAACAAGTCACAACATTCAACTAAATCAACGATAAGTCCAACTCACTTCACATTTGTTAATATTGTATTACATCAAACATTCAAAGAAATGACAAACATCCTACAGAAATCTGAAATGGTCATGGTAACATTAATTCACAAGTTGTGCCTTTCGATTTAGGTTAAATATCAACAGAGCAACTGCTCTTCTCAAAGTTTCTCGCCCAATTTCTATGGGAAGACTGTAACCTACCTAAATATGGTTGCAGTTATCAACAGCCTGCTGAGCTGTTTTACATTTTATTTTGGCTTTAACAAAGTGGACAGTAAAATTCAGACAGATTAAATCCAGTTGAGGAATAATGACATCTTCCAATACACTGGTGATATTGGTAACTTGCAGAGATCAACACCCTCCAACAGAGAAAGTGTCAATCTAAACACAAACTCATAGCATTTATAGAGAGGAATTGTGTCTCTGGCTTTTGTGGGTATCATCCAAATTCAAAAGAAAGAAAGGCACATTGCACACTGTAATAACAATGTTATTAAAAAAATAACTTCACTTGCGAGATTAAAAATGAGTAAGATGATCCTGAAAAAAGCTTGAGAACCAAAGTACTAAAACAACCAAATACAGGCATGTGTATTTTGCACTGGACCTACGATTCATTGCTGGCTGACGAAATGGGATCACTGTTGAGGTGCAGGCGGGGGATCGGGAGCACATTTGGGTGAAGGTGCTGTTGTGACTACAACTGTGGAGACAGATTTGGGAGAACCTGTTGCCATGTGCTGCTGGAGCTGCTGTGTCTGAACCGTCTGGATGCGGACCTTAAGGAAGAAAGACAGATAGTTAGCCTTAGGATGCTCTGTGTTTACTCGAGATGAACCATAAATTAATGACATACAGTATAGTAAGTATGATCACACAGTGATGTAGTAGATGAAAACTTGTTTTGATTCATACCACTTTCTAATTGGTGACATCAAAACAGCTGGAATGTAAGCTAACCTGTGTGGCCTGTCCTTGCTGCTGAAGCTGCTGAAACTGTTGTGCTGTCACAAAGCTGACTGGTTTGTTCCCTGCGATCAGCTTCGTGCCAGCAGGCATAGTGGTCAGGATAATGTTCCTGCCCAGGCTGCTGATACTGCTCGGAAAAATGAAAAAGGACAAAAACATGTCAGTCTACCTGTGCCACTATAGTGTAAACAAAATATACAAACAATAGAAATAAACAGTTAATTAGAAATTAAACCTCAAAGCATTGAATCTCACAACATGTTAAAATTAAATATATGGTTTGGAAATCTCAAA
>NW_019430267.1:0-2410 GCF_002814215.2 Seriola lalandi dorsalis
CTGGTAATGGCTAAGAAAGTGGACTTTGCATTTAAAATATTTACCACACAGCTGTCTTATAGTTCATATCATAGACTTTTTGGACAGCTGTATCTGAGATGGAAAAATATCATGTAAAATATTACCATAGTCTCAGTTTAGCAGGAGGTGGTTTCTCTCTCTTTGCACCACAAAAACAATCTAAATATGGGAGATTGAAGTCGCTTCATTAGGACATTCTCATTCAATAAAGCATGTTCAGAAATAGCACTGCAAGTCACCAAATACCACAGCCAGATAATTTTCCACTGTGCACAAATTTTTTCAAATGTTACCACATAATGTAATAATCAGCGATGCACATTGGACCACTTGAAGCACATTGCTGTCTTGGGATAAAAAGTCAACATGTGCCGAAAACCAGAGTTTGATGCGTGAAAATCAGAAGAAACCGCAAGAGTACTTCACAGACATTAATTACATTAATAAATGCAAAGTTGTGCTTGTTATCCACTTTTAGCCCCAAACGACCCCCTCAAATCAAATCTACTATTATACTCACTATCTTACAATACCCTTACCTTACTAACCGATACAGTCTGGGGGTCCCTACCTGGCCCCCTGGTAACTCGACCCTAGGTGTTACACTGTAAAGCCTCTAGAGAAAATTACCTTCTGTTCTACACCTTTTGGTCCCCTTGTTATCCTGTCTGACCACATGTCTGATCACATGTCAGGAACTGACAACTGTATAAGTGTCCCTGGGCCCTTTACTCGGGGTCAGTCTATTGCCTCAGACTGACTCTCTGTCAGTAGGCTCACCGTATCCTGGAATACCAATACACTCTACAGCAAACTTGGAATTAAGGACTAGTGAATTTTCTTCAACATATCACATGTCTGTTAGTGAATTAATTTGTAGAATTCAAGCAGGAAGCTGTAGGTTGAGTATTGTGGGTTTCACCAGTCGTGTTCCTCTGCATGAGCCTTGGCCTCAGAGCAGTCCACCGTGATCATCCATTTCTACTAAGTTCAAAGTGCTGAGTGCAAACTGTGACAAAAAGGAACTGTTGCACAAGCGGATCTTCTGTTGACAAAAAGATAAGCACATGCAAGGGTGACAGGATAAAAGTCTGACGCTGTTTAACAAACCATAAAATCACATTTAACACTGCTGACCCTGGTTTTAGTCATTTGTGCACATGAGTGCGAACAGGCTGCAGCAAATAAAGGGTCATATTTTGCCCGAAAACAAGGTAAGTGCAAATCTTGTAATAAATTTTGAATATATATAAAAAGAATGACGTTTGCTTTAACAGGCTACATGTAAAGAAGCATTATATATTATACGACATGATATAGCATTATATATTCAATATGTGGTATTGTACTGATTAATGAATGATTAATTATTTAGCAAAATGAATCTATGGCTGTGGAGGCATTTTGTGAGAGGTAAGAGAGCAGGAGCAGTCAACAGTCCAGTCTCTGAAATAACAAATCATTTGACATAACTGTATTAATACAAGGTAACTACATCGTACTGTAGCTAATTACATGTCCTGTTATTCAATTATCCTGAGGATTCATATGTGACAAATCACCACTTGCATGTTCAACTTTTCTTTTCTTTTTTTCAATATTCGGTTTTCAATAGATGACTGACAAAACTAAAATTAAAATTAAATTAAAAAAACCCCAACACTGTCAGCTTGTCAAAACACTGTCAGCTTGGTGATGGTCTGAAAACTTTGATAGATCTGTCCAATATAAACTGAAGAAGGGATGTTTAAGTGTTTATCTTGTCAAGTTGGAATAAACTGCTAAACACAATTAAAAGTCAAGTGAAATCAATGTTTATTTGAGAAAACAGCCTGCATGAATATAATTTTACCTGTATGTGTGGAACTCTTGAAATCATGGTCTAATGTTATTGCTCGATCAATTTAAAGCAGGGGTCTCACACTCGCGGAACAATATTTTGTGGCCCCCTGCCTGAAATCAAAGCTTTGTGTTAGTGCGGCCCGCGCGTTTATTCTCACTTGCATCTGGGCGTTTTATGTTTTTTAACACTTGTGGGTTACCGTAGCTCAGGCTCGTGACAACAACACGAATTAGCAATTGGTCACTTGTAACATGTTTGGGTCACCGAGTGGAGGGAAAATATATCCTGTCACCTAGTGATATACGGTTTTTGTCAGCCCCAGTCATGTCTTCTTCAAAACCTGCCGCGAAGAGAAAAGTTGGCGATGAGAACAGACATTTTCAGGAGAAGTGGGAGACGGAATATTTTTTTGTTGAGCACAGGGGCATCCCAACGTGTCTAATATGCACGGATAAAGTCGCGGTGCACAAGGAGTATAACATCAGACGTCATTACTCAACTAAACATGCTGAGGAGTATGCAAAATACCTGGGAGATGAGCGAGAG
>NW_019430268.1:0-3708 GCF_002814215.2 Seriola lalandi dorsalis
CAGCAGCTGCAAGAGAAACAGGCGCAAGAGGCTCTGCTCGCCCGTGGTAAGACATGTCTGTGTCTTTGCATGTTTAGACTTGGAACACGCCGCATGGCTTGACTCTAATACCTCAAAATGTTGAATTGGGAAAAAGCAGATGTGCTAATACTTTTAACCAAAATAAAAATGTTCTCAAACTTTTTTTCTAACTTGTACTTTTTACGTAGGTAATTTGCTTTGTCTGTTTCCAATGAGGTTGGTATAATAATCCAAAACCAAGGAACATGTTGACACTGGTCTGGAATTAAGTTTTTTTTTTAAAGAGTGTGACTAGGAGTTAAAAGATCCAAACTAGTTTAACCTTCTTTGTTGTTTTTTCCACAGAAGAGATGGTGAAGGAGAGGTTGATCAGAGAAAAGGGGGAATATGATGAGGGCCAGGTAGAGAATCCACACAAACAGGAAGTAAAAGAGAGGGAGGCGGAGCCCTTGGTAGAGAGGCGTAGGTCCCGTAGTGAAAAGGAGGGTAGTGAAGGCAAGCACTCTGGCAGAGGGAAGGAGCGATCAGGGCGAGGTGGCAGCGATTCCCCAGCCAATGGTCACAGCAGCAGCTCCCTCTCCACCTCCAGCCACAGCAGCAGTCGCTCTTCATCCTCCTCTTCTTCTTCAGCATCTTCCCGCAGCTCCTCTCGATCATCCTCCCCACGAAGGAAGAGGAGGCGTAGTCGCTCTTCGTCTCACAAGGCTCGCCGGCGCAGCCGCAGCCACAGTTCCCATAGACATCGTAGTGAGAAGGTCAGGGACAGGAGGAGGAGCAGTGCTGAAAGATCAGGTCGCCACAAGAAAGACCGCAGTGACTCTAGGGAACGCAGGAGTCGCAGGAGTAGGTCCAGATCCAGAGAGAGAGACAGAGGCAGGGCCAGGGCCAGAGACAGCCGCAGTCGCAGCAGAGACAGGGAGAAGGAGAAAGAAAGGGATAAGGAGAGGAAGAGGAGCCGAGAGCGCAGGGACAGCAGTCATAGTCGTAGCAGCAAACACAAGCAGAAGGCCTCCAGCAAAGACAGAGAGAGGAGGAGAGACAGGAGTCGTAGCCATGAGAAAGATAAGAAAAAGAAAGATAAAGACAAGGATAGGGATCGGGAGAAAGAGTCCGATAAAAAGAAAGAAAAACCAAAAGCCAAAGAGAAGGAAAAAGAGAAGGAAAAAGGAAGCTCTGTAGTTGCAGAGGAGAATGGAAAATCGAAGAAAAGGAAGGAGAGTGACTCATGCACGGACTCTCAGAGTGACAAGCACTCTCGGCACGATAGTAAAGCCAGCAAGAAGGGCTCCGCCAAAGCTAGCAAGAGGCACTCAGACTCCGAATCTAGTAGATCCCCTACCCCTGAAGTTAGCAAGGAAAAGAAATCTAAGAAATCAAAACGTAGTCGCTCAAGGTCGACGGAAAAATCTCACAAGTCTGGTAAGAAGGCAAGCCGCAAACACAAGTCTAAGTCACGATCAAGGTAGTATTCGTTTTTTTTTCTCCTTTTTTCCTATTGTATGTTCTCATTGTATGTCTCATTGTGATTTCTCTGGATTCCTTTTAATCAATATATTTTCAATATCTAAAGGAAAATTGTTGCCTGAATATTTTTGAGAAATTGTCAACTTAACTGTGTAAAGTCAAGTGATGCAATAAAGAGTTTTAGTGCCTAATGATGGTTTTATCTATCAAATGTAAATTTGCCACTGATGAATTTCTAGCCAGTTTCCTTAAGTGTCCTTATTGCCCTCTGTTGCCTTAGTAGAGTTTTTAGCACCTTGTTAAAATGTGAAACTGTCTCCTGCCCAGAGTAGAGGGTGAAAATTAAATAAGCCATAGTAATGTCCAGGTCAACCAAACAAACGCATTTCTAGCTTTGTACAATGCTGCACAGGGTAGATGTGCTTCTCTTGAGTCTGCAGAACATAAGTTTTTATGGAGGTTATGTACAGTATTTCATACTCTGGCAGTATGTCTGGTGGGAGGGGGTGTTTGTGCATGTTTGTATTGTATAGTCTGCGTGGGTAAGTGTATTTGAAGTAGTATTAATGTGGTGTTCACACGTCTCTTACAGGTCAGCGTCCCCCTCCCGTCGTAGCAGACGCTGAGGAGCACAGTTAACCTCCTGATCTGTGCACTTTACCATTTTAAATTCCATGAGTTGAACAGGCTTGTCTCATTATAGAGGCAGTTGTGTAGGTGAACCCCCTCATACATTTCTTTCATCTTTGTAAATATGTTGTTATTTTTAAAGTGTGACTGAAGAACAAGACATTTTGAATGGTAGGAGTTTTCACTTGTATTATTATGCAAAACTTAATAAGATTCGGTGGACACTAAAAACTCAAGTTGTATCATTTTAAACCATAACAGGATTAACTTTTTTTTTCCTAAATATTATTGTAAAATGTCCAATAAAACAGTTTGTTCCTTATTTTGCCTCACTGTCTTTGATCTTAATGTCTCATCTAATAGGAAACTTGACATGTCTTCATGAGGATTCATAATAATAAATTTGTAAATCAACACAAGATCACAGGACAGAGACCTGCTACTGCCGCATGTCCTCATAATGGTTCATACTTGTAGTGATGGAATAGATGATTCAGAACATAACAAGCTAGAGCATGCATGAAAATGTCATGCCATTCATATCAGTGCTGCTGAAGGTTTTACTGGTATATTTGTACACTATGGTTAGTCAGTTTCTCCATTAGAAAATATAGTCCTTCTCTAGACAGACCATAATCATAAAAACCTAATAAAGGTTACATGAACCTAAATAAACCTGAATTTCCCTATCTATCTATCCACCCATCCAATCATCCGCTGTCCAAACAGCACAAAGCTTCAGTAACTTCTTACATATAACCCGTAGTTACTGAATCGGCAATGACTACCTGAGGATGACATTATCCCTCTATCACACAACCCTAACATTAAAATATTTTTTGAATTAATTACACTATAAATTAGCTATATGTTTAGTTTTCTCTAGTATTATAGTGATTTGCAATTTCGTAGTAACAACTAGGAACTAAAGAGTTTCTCGTTTCAGCCCGAGCAGAAAAGGTTGGAGCACTTAAGGTCCCACGGACGTTACGTAGTGCAGTGAACAAATTCTCAGTATCTAGCTGCAAAACGTTGTGACATGTACTCAAATAAGTTTAGCCGTCTCGTGTTAGGACTTTACGGCCGTAAACGGAGCGCTGTTAGCGGGGCGGTACAGAGCGCTGCGGGCCGGAGCGGATTCAGCTGGACGGCGGTGTGTAAACAGCGGTCACTGAGGCTGCAGAGGAGCAGCTGTCCGGAGGTGCAGCATCATGCCCTGTCCTCTCAAATCAGGTACTACAGTAAGGGGTTTGGGATGACAGCAGTGCCACCTCGTTAACGCTGACCTTGTTGCTTGCTTGACCAACATTGATAAAAGACTCCACTTGATTTTGACTTGGTATTCATGCCTTGGACTGGAAAAACATGACTCGAATGGACTTGACTTTTTTTTATTGAATATTTGCATTTTTCTAGATACTGAGAAGTTACATTGTGTTTTTGAAACATGATTGGGTGATTTCCCGTGCCATGCCTACAAACCTGGCAACCTACTTGGACGCTGCAGACCAGCAGAGGCCAATGCACAAGGCAGCTACCATGAGGAGGGGCTAAAAATAGTTTACTATAATTAGGATTACAGAAGGAAAGAAT
>NW_019430269.1:0-3200 GCF_002814215.2 Seriola lalandi dorsalis
CCTAATGTGATTTCCTATCCTAAAAATGCAGAACACAGCAGTAATAGGGATGAGGTGATGTAAGAAACTTCTCTATCTAGCAATATAAGCTACCATTATCTTGCATTGTTTGTTTGCTATCTGGCTTGCATCTGGATTGATTTAACATTTGTTGTGTTCAATAACATGACACATCACATAACAAGACAATGAGGAGGCGTGTCATACCTCTGCACTCTGACAGCAGTGAGTGACAACAGAAGCCCCGTGTCTGCATACACAACTATACTTTACAATGCTTCAACTGCTTACTCTTCCCTGGCCTTGTGGGTTGGTCAAATTGCTGTGATTGGCTCAATGGTCATTCAATACATCTGATTTGACCATTACATTTTCATATATATTCAATTTCAGCTGCAATGGATAGAAGAGATAGGTCTGACAATGCCAGACTAGTACCTCATTAAAAAAGTGGGTGGGGTGGGGGTGAAATCATGTTTCTGTGAAAGTGCAACGCACCTGCATTGCTGTCAAATATACCCATGCATTAGTACTTTCCATGAAGCAAGTTTAACAAAAACATAGCAGTCAAATCCAAAATCATCAATTCTTTTTTTTTTATCATGTCAATGTAGTGAACAATGTACAAAACAACATACAACTTCTATCTATACACAAAGTAACAAATACAAGTGTTTATTTGTCAGGTTAAAACTAAAGTTACACAATTTTAGCACAATCTTAAAGCTGCAAGTGTGAATCAGAGACAGGAGACTTACACCGTTTAATGATGTTAGACATCACACCTTGGTTTACACCCTCTAAATTTGTGGGCAGCATTTGCCCATTTGTTTCCACCACCATCTTATTGAGATTCTCCAGCAGTCTGCTCTCCCTGTGTCCACGTCTCTCCTGCACAGCACAAGAGGAAAGCTTAGTGTTGCCACAGAAATACCACATATAATGCACTGAAAACATGCTTCTTTATTGATATAGTATTGGATCTTAACTTGTTGCTTCCATTAAAAAATAAAAAACAAATAAAAACAACAAATGTGTTGAAATCATTTCCCGATATTGTCTTTTTTAAGGACAATAAACAATGCTGTATCTGCAAGTTTGCACAAAAAAAAATATTATCTCATTTAATGAGAAAATCAAAATCAATAACTTTATGATATCGCTTATAGCAGAGATAAATACAATATACTGAAACTTACAGTTAATAAAATTGGCCTCATTGTAAACATTATGATGAACACTACAAAACAAAATCTTTTGTTTATCTGTGACCCAAAATATCATGCTAACAGGGCAGATATGTTTGCACCACTAGTGTTTTTCTTACATGGACACTCATCACATCACTCATTTATGTCTGCAGTTGATGTTTTTCTAATACCGGCAAGGACATGAAAGCACCTAAATTAGTGGGCCTTTTATTTAGTCTTTTTTCTATTCCCTCCACAGGATGTCAGGGTTTGGTTCAGAACAGCAGCCATGAAGATCATAGAGAGTCATTGTCTGGCTCAAGGACACTTCAGTAGGAGGACACAGAGGGTGAATCTAAATCCTCTAAAAGAAAAACAGACTGTCATTACTGAGCTACAGTTTTGCCCCTAATACGATGTGAGTGTTTGGAAAGTGTGTGCAAGTGTACTTTGTATTCAGACCCTTTAATTTTTTCACATTTTGTTATGTTGCAGCATTATGCTAAAAAAAAAAACATTTTTTTTCCTATCTCCACAGATGATCTCTGGTTCAGCTAGATAAGATAAGATATACCTTCATTGATCCCCCATAGAGGAAATTCAAAATGACACAGCTACACAAAATGTAATCAAGAAATAAAATAAGAACAGAACCCCCAGGAACTTGTAGCTATTCACCATCTCCAATACCAGCTCCTTGGTTTTCCCAATGTTGAGCTGCAGGTGGTTTCTCTCATACCATCCTTCAAAGCTTCTGCAAAACTTCTCGACCAGGTCTCTGTACCCCTCCTCCTTGTCAGCTGTTATACAACAGAAGATGGAGGAGTCGTCTGAGAACCACTGCAGATGGCATGTTTTCGAGTTTTATTTTTTTGGAGACTTCCCCAGATCTGTGCCTCAACATAATCCTGTCTCTGAGCTTCTTTCCTTCTCAGGGGTTTTCTCTGATATGCATTGTTAGCTGTGAGACCTTATCTAGACAGGTGTGTGCCTTTCCAAATCATGTCCAATCAGATGAATTTGCCAGAGGTTGACTCCAATCAAAGTGTCGAAACATCTCAAAGAGGATCAAGAGAAATAGGAGGCACCTGAGCTAAATTTAAGTGTCAAAGCAAAGCAAAGCGTTACTTACATTTGTTTTTCCTTTTTTTCCATTTTCTACATTTTCTAGAATTCTGTTTTCACGTTGTCATTGTGGGGTATTGAGTGTACATTGATTAGTGATTTTTTTTTTTTAAGCATAAGGCTGCAACACAATAAAATGTGAAAAAATTGAATACTTTCTGTGTATGTATGCAAGTTCAGATACCTCAAACTCTCTCACAAAGTAACGGATCTCTGCATTGATGATGGGTCTGTGGTGTAACAGACGGGACTGGATATCACCAACATCTGCAGAGCCAACAACACATCAACTTAAACTGAGCTCAATCAAGTAAAAAAACACAAAAGATAACAACTTTTACACTATTATTGTGACAAGTTGGTACCATGTTTCATTACTAAAAATGCTAACCTGCCGACATTGATAATGGTCTTTCCGCTGTGGATTTCACTCACCTTTAGCAATCTTGTCCATTATTACAAACTCTGCGTACCTGTTGTTTTTAGTAGTTAAATAAAACTTTTGTTTCCTACGGAGCAGCTAGCCAGGCGGCTGCTACCTGCTAATCAGTGTTTACTAATCAATGTTCCAAATGCTAAGCTAACCGGCAGCTAGTTGTATAAGCAAAACACTACCTAGCACAGCGAAACAATCGGTCACTAACGTACACTTTTTAAGTAATGATACATATCAGTGACAAAATGAAAACATTGTAAGGCCTACAAGCCTACTGTCTTTCGCTAATTATAATTCTTCTTCTTCCGTTTCCTCTTCCTCTTCCTCTTCTTCTTCTTCTTCTTCTTCTTCGTCTTCGTCTTCTTCTTCTTCTTTCGGGCTGACTGGGCACGGTTTAAAGCATTGCTGCCTACCACTGGCACTACAACGGAATTACTACTTTAGCACTG
>NW_019430270.1:0-2915 GCF_002814215.2 Seriola lalandi dorsalis
CATGCATGGCATCCCCGCTGGCACTGTCTTCAGCCCACCCTGGAAAAGTCAAAGACAGGCAGCCAGGCTGTCTGTCTCCTTCACTCTGTCATCAGCCTCACCTCATGATCTTTCCGCTCTGGCAGCGTGCGGTTCAATATCAAAACATGAACACGACGGTCAGGACAGGAGCAACATGCAGCAAAAATATTTACCCTAACACATGCATAAATCTTGTTCTGAGACTTGCAAGCATCATATGTCTTGTAATGAAAACAACTCGCTCAGCAACGGCTGGCAAAAAAACACAACAACCCATTTGATTACAGAACTGAAGATAAGAGATCGGGACTCCAGACAGACCTACAAAAATTAGGACATGAGACCTGGGCTCCACTGTTGTGAGTGACTTAAGATTTAAAGTTCATTTAAAATCAAAACATTTTTTTATTTAATCATCTACTATACATACACATCTACTGTGTGTACAAACAACAAAAAACACTTTTGTTAATAGAACATAACAGAACAAAAAAAATTCATTTTATTTATGTGTCAGAATTTAGGGACCTGAAGAAGACCTGCAGTTTGACAGAGGACTCAAGCTGCTGCTGCTCTGTTTTTGTCATTGTGTTATAATGGTTAAAGCACTCACCTTGAACTGCAATCTCTCCATTTTAAGTCCAGCCAGGGACCTTGTTGCATGTCATTCTCTGTCCCTTTAATTTGCTGTCATCTCAAAAATCTCTATTTGTGCCATAAAATACATTAGAAAACACTCGTGACCTTCTTGGGCTTGGAGTCAAGTCTCCTCTTAATGGTCGGGAGCAGTATAGTTGTGCCAGGAGAAGTTTATTATTTTTAAAGCTGACCGCAAAGGGTAAAAGCTCTGTGTTATAATCAGTGACATGTGCCTATTTAATTCACCCACAATGGGCCGGTAGCATTCGCACACTGTCACTTAACATCTGCCGCTTGACTTCAGGGAGTACGGATCACTATGGAATTGACATTTGCCATAGGAGACATGCACATTTTGCAATCAATACTGGCCCACAGACTATAGGGTGAGAAGGCTACTTAATTATGCATTTTGAGTGAACTATTCCTTATTCATTAGTCTAGCCACACGTGGAAATTGGAGAACTTTTCACACCTCATGTCTAAACATAACGAACCCAACCAATGAAGGATAAAAGTACGAGCCAATCAGAGGCAGAGTAGGGCCCGTCATGCCTTCACCAACTGAGGACAAAAAAATAAGGCTTGCATCAGGCAACTGAATGACGTGCATCTGAAGGGACTGAGAAGTGGGTAAACACAGTACTGACTGAAAAATCAATGTGCCGACATTACCTTTAAAGAGGCTGACCTCTTTTCTAGGATGAAGATGATGCCACTTACTTCACGTCACACTGGAAACAAGAAAACTTCATTGCATGGCACAATGTCTCTAGTGTCCTGATATACAATAATGTTGGTTTATGGTGTAAAAGGAAAATATTAATATACCGGTATGTTCTTTCTTCAAACAAGGCCACATCATACAAACAGTAAGTGACATTGTGTATAAGCTTCAACATACAAATGCGAAACAGAGCAAAACACATTGCATGCAGAGAAACCACTCTGCTTGGTATTTTGTGAATGTTTGGTCTTAGTCACTGAAAATGAGGGTATGATCCCAGTCGGTCACCCTGCCTCTTTGCTTTATCCTGGCTCAGTCTGCTGGAAAATCTGAACGCTTCAGACTAGTTTAAACAAACAAATAACCCCCAGAGGGAAAATATGAGAAATACAGGCAAACATCAGCACCCTGGCTTGAGTAATGAGCACCCATTACTGTCTTGAAAGATGGCTTCTTTTGCGCTGAGATGGCAACATTGATCTATGATTAATGTTGTCATACCACGACTGTTTTCATCCCGTGAAGCTTTTCTCTCATAAGTGAGTGAGCAGTAATTTCTTACAGTCAGGTTTATTTTCCCGGGGTTTGAGATATCCTGCTCTAAGATTTCTGCCTCCTTCGCCAATACAGTGGAGGTGAATGGAATTTTATTTATTGTGCTGAAAAATTACTTTTACACCTCTTTCCAGAAATATCGCTCCTATATTATTCTGGATAATCCACTGGATGAGCTGTCAGAAGCGTTGAAATATATCTGATGTTGTGCCTGTTGGAGGCTGTTTCCTTGGTTAGGGAAACAGCTGACAAGCAAGAACACCACAACACTGGCATTATCAACTATGAAAGCTGTTGTTTTTAATCAAACATTTCCCTCTTTACACATTCAGCCGTTACAGAGCATCATGCACATTCAGTTGGAGCCATGTTTCACTCTCCCTTTTAACTCTGTTTTTGGTCTCCACCAACTCCCTGGGGAAATATCTGGCTCTTTAGCTGCTGAGTGCTCCACTATGTTCACCAGTCATTAATGTTGTCTGTCTGCTCTTTGGTGTTTAGTTAGTGTACAAATGGAAATGGGATTGATGAGAGTAGCGAGAGTGAACCAAAACAGCATAGTTGCGGGTCGTAACCCCAAAACTCTGAGCTGAAAGACGCTGAAGCACTTTGAAGGAAACTGCCAAATCAGCTGATAATTCTCCATGGTTTCGTGTCTGAGCTCTTTTACATCTTTCACAGTCAATTAATCCAATGTTACTATCATATAAAAATATTAATTAATGCATCTTTAAGCACCACAAACCTAATTCCACTCACCTTCATTGCATGAGGGGTAGAGGCAGCACTCTTAGAGATGATGTTTTAAAGCCTGCAACACCTGAGCTCAGCCTGGCCAGATACCATTAGCAGCATTTGAGAAAATATGTTTTTTTCTTGTAGTTTGAGGTGTCTATCACACTCAGGCCATTTGTTGAGAGAAACATCATTAGCTTCCTTTGCTATGAGCTCAGAAACAGAGAAAACCAAGCCT
>NW_019430270.1:6985-8875 GCF_002814215.2 Seriola lalandi dorsalis
ATCATATTCCTGTCAGAGCAGAGAGCCAGATCATTTTTTTCATTTCATTGTTCCTATAAGAGGTGAGTCAGAGCTTCCATAGAGGTAACATTCATATGAATCACATGATGAAGTACTTTTTGATAGAAAATTCCCAGATCCCTTTAGTCTCATATGTCTCATTCATTGGTTCATTTCTAAGAAAAGATTGGTAATGATTGATTTTGCATGAAATTACATCCTCACCAAATTGCATTAACGCTATGCAAAGTGGATTATTGTTAATGGGACATGTGAAAAAGCTCCTGCTTGATGCCTGCTCCCTTCATCAGTCAAATGTGAGGGCTGGTTTATCGAGACTGAGTGATCTAATGAGCTAAATAATGAAGCCCAGACCCAACAAACACTGGTAATGACTTTTTAATGCTCATGGGATCTTTAGTTACCTAGAGAGGTGTGATTGGTCGAGATTGGTTCATGTTTTATCTCTCTGATCAAGTGTGGCTTATTTGGAGGAAATGGTTGTACATAACATCTCCGTCTCTCTTTGATGACGGTGTAAAGGTGGGGTGCTCCAAACATGTTGGATGGCAAAAATATTTATAGCTGTGAACATAATGATAATAATAATGGTGCACATTTTTGGACGATCTTTCCTCAGAGGCATTCATGACCTTGCGCATTTGTATACACAAAAAGCCACAGAAAAAAATTTCATGAAGAATGAAAAAAGTGATCTTAAAAGGGAAGTTCAAACCCCGGCTTGTTTTTGCACAGCTCACTATGTGACTACGTCAGATTGTCAGATTGTCAGATTGTCACTTACTGGAAGTTACAGAAGTTGTCAGCTGCAGCCCCTCAACGTACATATGTACGGGTGGAAGAGGTTTTAGTTGTCGTTACATACTTGTATAGTTGAAAACAGCTTGGCAACATATTCAGAAGGCACGGCCAGTGTTTTCCTTTTTGGTGAAGAATAAAAAGAGAGAGAGAGAGAGAGAAGAAGTTAAAACCCTGCGTTCTTTTTCACCTCCACACATCTGACCGATCACTGCGTGAACTGGGCGTGATTGGCGGTTTTGTAAATTCACAGAGATTGTCGAACGGCGGGTTCAATGTGCTGTTCAACTACCCAACATGCACTGGAGCATACTGGCGCAAACATTCAAAGCCTTTCCTCCAAAGGTTGTGGATTGAAAAGATTTTCATATTTCATAAGAGCTTTGCACACTTAAAGACTGGAACAGCGAGAGGGTATGGCATTGATAAACCAAGGCTTTTTGAATGCACTTAGGCTGGATACTGCTCTCTCTTTCCCACACACAAACACACACGTTCTCACACACTTACATTTCTCTCCACCTCTTGTTTCTCCTTCTCTCTCTCAACACTTTGCCTGTGTTTTGTGAGAGCAGGGTAACAAATCGCAGTGGCACCGATGTGTGAGATGCAGGGTGACGTCAGCACTGAACGTCTGGGTTCAGATGTGAATCTTACGCCCGAGGTCAACACCCCATATATCACAACATCTCCTGTGTAAACACTGCCAGCTGCCAGGAGCAGAATTACATGAGAAACTGCTTGTCAGCAAATGATGTGTGGTTTTTGTCATCTTTGTAAGAAAATGATGAGAGAGGCAAGGAACGTTTGTGGATTTTTATCTTTACATAGAAATGTTTATGAAGTTAATTTTGTAGCTGCCGCTTTGAGTTTTTGGGGCACCAAATGCCACTTGAGCTCTGTGTTATTTCCACTCTAGCTCTCCTTCGGCCCTTTGCCCAACAAGCAGTTCCTCTAGGCTGCGTGAATGAGGTCATTTTATTCGGCTGAGAGTGCAAACCATGCGCTTTCTAAATGTGGTGACTTGTTCGCACCTTCAGCTGTGTGTACAACAATAAGTTCCATCAGGCT
>NW_019430271.1:0-1901 GCF_002814215.2 Seriola lalandi dorsalis
GTTTTTATATCTGTTTCTTAAAAATTAGCTTTATTTTAACTCGGTGTCTCTTGGTCCAGACAACAAAAGAAAACATGGCTCCCAGTACGATAGCAAGCTGTGAGAGCCTGTTGCTGTTTGCCTGCTGGGGCCACGCTTACCTCCTGTATCGCTGTGGGAATCAGGATAATCCATAGAGATCACAGCTTTTTGTCCCAGCACAATTTTCTTTTCTTTTCTTTTTTTTTTAACCTAGTGTGTTAAACATCCTTATAGTTTTAGCAACATGCAGTTGAGCTTATATTAAAACATACATGACATATCAGACGTTCTGTTTATTTCACCACATTCAGAATTCAACTTCTGCACCCCAGTATCCTCTTGTGACACCGAAGGAGGAGGAGCAAAGGTCCCTGCATCAAACCCTGGAGCCTAAACAATGGGCGCTTGGCGTGGACAGCCCAAGGCGAAGCCATCTGCCGCTGACAGAGTGGAGTCCCTTTGTCAGCTATTGTGGAATGTGGAGGCAGATTGATGAGGGCCGGGCGATTCCTTCAGGGCCCAGCGAGGCAGCAGGCACCGCAGGCACAGACGCTGTCTCTACATTCAGCGGTCACATGACGTAGCAGCCACATGCAACAATCTGGGAAAATGAAAAGGGAAAGTGTTTTGAGAAGCTGATGTAATGTTTTATAAAATCCACATTACTCATGTTTTCAGCAGATATCCCAATAAAATACAATCTTTTGCAGTGATAGCTTGAAGCAGGATGAGAGGAACTGTCTTTCTCAGAAAGTGAAGGAATGACTGAGTGAGAGTCTGATGCAGGCTGGAGCCCTGTCGGGTCATGGTAGTGTGCCTCTGCTTGGATGATGACCTCTGACCCTCTCAGCAGGTGTGTGCGGATGGCCTTTATTGAGAAGAGCCAGTCCAGAAGCTCTCTGGCTTTTGGAGTGGGTGGGTCAAAAGGAGAGGGGGGTGCACAGGGCAGATGTTGTATCTGAAATCCCCCTGGGGAAAGTGTGCCGCCACAGAGGGATGAGGTCAGGGCAAAAGGGCGGATCTCTGACACAACCAACACAACAGAAAACTCTGGTTTCCATGGCAGCTTGCTGCATCACTAAGCCGTCTGTTCTCTGGGACATGAAATAGGACTTTAGGCTCTGGGATCACTGACAAAATGTGGCTTTATTCAGCAAATCAACCACAGAATCTGGCTCAGAATCAGAGCCAGGATCAGATTTACTTCTGAGTACATTTGCAGGTCTAAGAAATTCGACAACAAGTTTCAAGGTAAACAGGCAGACAAACAAGCAGCAATAAGTTTCGGAATTAACTAAAAATTAGATATCAATGTCAACTGAAAGTGCACTAATATAATAAAGATAAAATATTTATTCAAGTACTTAAGTACAGTTTTGATGTACTTGTACTTCATGTGAGCATTTCCATGTCATGCTACTTCTACTTCTACTTCACTACATCTCAGAGAGGAAATGCGAGTTACTTTTCAGATTAAAAAACATAAAATACAACATTAAAACATTACAATAAACAGGTCTGGGCTCCTTGACACATTTTTCAGATGTGTATGAGTCATTAGCATGCTTCACCACAGACACATCAGGTTTGAGGCCCAGAGAGGTCAAATTATCAGAACAAAGATTAGAGAAAAGTCCAAAAACTGAAAACAGATTTGTGTATCATAACTTTGTTTTTGTTTTGTTTTTTCTCTCTCTCTCTCTTTTTTCCTCCACCAGAGCCCCAGTTTTATCTTGTGACCCTTTGGAGGGGCTCAACCCTGAGGTCGGGAAGCACAGGACTAATCTACCAAACTATGTATAAAGTTTTTTAAGATTGTTTATGTAATATATAATATTATATCAGTCAAGAACCAAAACAAGTACTTTACCTTAAACATT
>NW_019430272.1:0-2936 GCF_002814215.2 Seriola lalandi dorsalis
TCTTCATGTAGCCTCACAGTTGTTAGAAATATGATTTTGCTCTCCTGACATAGATATATAGTAGTAATGTTTTAACCTTTGCCTTAAATCAAGCTTGCTCAGGCAAGGGATTGCTTATTCGCCAGCCCTTTAAGACAGCACCCACCTCTTACCTCCGTTATGTTTGGATACTCACCCTCTCTTCCTCCCATTACAGCAATGTGTGGTGGAGTAGCGCGCATTCATTTGGTTTGATCCCCTAAAATGTATGAATAATTGAAAAAACGGTGTTGGTCCTTTAAAAATGGAAAGCTAGGAAGGTGTTGGCTTGTTGAAGGCGTCTTTGTAACTGTAGAGTGTCGTTAGTTAAAGAAAGCTGCTTACACTCCATGATCAGGGCAACTTTTTTTCTCTGGAAACTCAGCACAGCGACACTTAGCCTTTGTTGGTGCACTTTCGGTTTCATACATTTCACAGTTTTAGAACAGTTGGTTGTTTTTAACTGTCTCAAATTAAACGTTTGCTGCTGCAGCATGTGAGTGGATCACATTTCCCGGTCCCCAAATACAAACAATGGTAGCAAGATGTGGAGGGGATATTTTGTGTCCTGCTCTCTCTTCCCCTCTGCCCTCCCGTGCCACATGTAGTATTGATCTAATCTACTTATTTTGTCTAGTCAGTTCAAATTTTTGGGATCATCACTCCTCAGCAGCGATATGTTGTGTACTTTCTGTAGAGTTTTCTCAACCCAGGCAGATTTCATGCAAGCCTTAATAGACAGTGCTGCTTAATTTTTGTGTGTAAATGTAGAAGCTAACTGAGCCCCTGTTGTAGTGAAGGATCGAAATGTGAAAAATGTCCTCCAGTATAGCAAGCAAGTTGCTGGGATTAGTTGTCAAGTGACTTGTTCTAAAGTTTTAACATAAAGAAATAAAGAGAACTGAGAATAGATAAAGTCATGTTCGTAATCAATCCACATTTTTTTACACAAAGGTACTTGGAGTTGCATTACCTCAAATATTTGTGAAAAGCTTTAGGATCTTAGCCGGTTATCTTATCCGTTTTCTGTTAAACCCCAACAGTCGGCATTAGATTACAAATGCACTCCAATCCATCCTGTCATTCAGTGAAAATCATTTTCCAAAACAGAAAGGATTCTGAGAAGTTCGAACAAAAATTTAGAAAAACTTTTTACACTGGATGTTTTTTATTCAGTAAAGAAATATAAGTGTAACTTGTGGTTGCTTTCTTCCTTTTCTGAATTCTCTACTGGAACCAAATACCTTTAGAAATTGACACAGTTTTTTAAACCTCAAATATAAGTCCGTTAGTGGCACCTCTTGCGTCAGCTTTTGTTTTGTTTTCTAAGGCTATTTTTATGTTTTCTTCAATTCAAACACTTGAGAATATTAAAGGATTTAATCACAAAGCAACTCTTACTCTTTCGACTTATTTGGATTTGTGTGAGTTTCTCTGTTTGCACTGCAGTTTGGATTAAAGGATTGTAGCTCAGCGCAATAACAGGGGCAGTGGTAGCTGAATCCACACTAAACATGTTCTCCTCCTTCCATGTTTTTTCTCCTTCATCAACAGCCATTTTCACTGAGGCACACTGGCATCCATCTTCGTCCCTTCATCATGACACAGCCACAGTTTTCCATGAAGCTACAGTATAAAGTCACAAGTGTGACAGTATGTAGAGACTGTAAATTGAAAATATGTACATAAGGTAAATGATGAATGTCACATTCACTTTTAGAAATTGTAGAGATGTATTTAGCTTTTCTTTTGCAGTAGACCTTTTGAATGACATGAACCAATTTTCCATCAGATGCCCACAGGACATTTTGGGTGTACAGTGGTAAGAAAAAGTCTGTGGACCCTTTGGAATGATCTGGTTTTCTGCATTGATTGGTCATAAAATGTGATCTGATGTTCATCTAAGTCACGAATGTAGACAAAAAACTGTTTCCCTAAGCTAATATCACACAAACAACCCTTAAACCTAAACGGTGCTGGTGAAAAACTAAGTGAACCCCTGAATTTAATAACTACTCAAACCTCCTTTGGCAGTTCTAACCTCAAAAAAAGCATTTTCTGTAGCTGCTGATCTGAGCTGCGAGATGTTCAGGAGGAATTTTGGACCATTCTTTAAAGAACTGCTTGAGCTCAGACATATTCTTAGGATGTCTGGTATGAGCGGCTCTCATCAGGTCCTTCCTCTTCATCTATACGGGGTTGAGGTCTGGGCTCTGACCCGGCCGCTCCAACAGGTAGATTTTCTTTGTTTTTCTGTAGCAGGTATGTTTATGTTCATTGTCCTGCTGCATCACCCAACTTCTGCTGAGCTTCGGCAGGTGGACAGCCGCACTGACATTATCTTGTAAGAGACCTTGATAAACTTGGGAATTCATGTTCCCCTTGATGACTGAGCTGTTCAGGTCCAGCGGCAGCAACGCTCTTCTTACACCATACATAGTGTTGCATGTTCTTCTCAAGCAGTTTAACTTTCACCAGTCCATAAAACCTTTTCCCAATTGCGCTGTGCTGTGTCGATGCTGTTTAGCAAACTTCAGTTGTGCAGCCATGTTTTTTTTGCAGCAGCTTTTGTTAATGTCATTAACGGGTTCACATACTTTCTCCAGCATATGCTGTCAGTGTTTCAGTGATGTTTTCAGTATGGGCAAGACCAATACAATGATTTGTGTGTTCTTAGTTAAAATAGATTGTGTTTGTTCATTAATGTAACTTCGATGAAGATCTGACCGTAATTTAAGACATGTATACATAAATTCAGGTAATTCCAAAGAGTTCACTTACTCTTTCTTGCCACTGTATAGTCACAAGAGTGTGACAGGGTGTTGATAGACTGTATAAATCTGTACATAATGTAAATGATGACTATGACATTCAGTTTTAGAAATGGCTGAGATGCTCTTCTGTTCTTTTGCAATAGC
>NW_019430273.1:0-3014 GCF_002814215.2 Seriola lalandi dorsalis
TGGTCCAAAAAATGTCCTAAAATAGTGAAAAATGTCTATCACAACTTCCTAAAGTAAGGAAGCAGCTTGTTTTGTCCATTGAACAAATTCTCATAATTGAGAAGTTGTAACAGGAGAATATTTGGCATATTTGCTTGAAAAATTACCCATTAGGATTAATCAATTATCAAAATAATTAGCCAATTAATTTTCAAGAGGCGACCAATTGATTAATTGGCTATTTTTTTATGTTATTTAGACAGTGTATATAAGATAATATATGTTCAACAGGTACTTGGCTTTGTATTTGGTGTATATAACTTGCACTACAGCTTTCTATTAATGGTTTCCCACAGGGTTTTTTAAGTGTCTGTGAGGAGCGGTGTGTTCATCTGGAACTGCTGTAGCAGGAAGGTTTGGAGAAGATTTTGACAGCCTCTCTTCTTCTTCAGCATGAACAACATATTGCAGTTCAAATACTCTTTTTACCAAAGCAGCACTCCAGAGCTGTGATGCACTTGCAACATGTCTGGTTAGTTTATGATTGACAAGTGAAATACAAGACATTTTATACTACATGGCAGAATTGCACATTTAATCAAATTGCACTGTAGATCTGGGTTATGTGCATGACATGACATGACACACACTTTATACGTGGGCTCTGAAAGCAGAGGGACTGCCCACCACTCACAGAAACTTCAACTAATAACTAGAATTACTGTCTCGCCAGTTGTATGCCTCCGCCAACCGGTCAAGTTGTAATTTACATCCATGTCTATCCAGGCTCATGTAATATATGTAGTCCAGACTTTGAAAGAATTGATTGAAAGATATTAAGTGCATTATGTCATAGTTAGCATATGAATTGCTGAGTTGTGAGGTTACAGTGACGTTGACCTTTGACCCCTGACCACCAAAATCTAATTCTCAAAATCTGTCGGTTTTATTGTGTTTTGATCCTCACTCATTTTACCAACTGCTCTTAATCATCAAATAAATGCAATCAATCAATTAAAACACTTATCCTCTCATTGTGTCTCTCTCTAATGTCTCCTTCAACACCCATTTTACCAGCCGATCAGACACAACGCAACAGAGCACAACAAGCATGACATCATAAAATGTAACAAGAGGCCTCCTATTCTGTTACACATGAAGAATCCCCTCTTCACTCACGGCTTTGGTGTCCACATTTGTCTCTGTCCTGTGCTTTCAATAAGTCAAGCATGAATCCATCAACAGAGCAGTAGATCAGGTATCACTGGCATGGGTGCAGTTCTTATTTGTGCAAAGCAAGGTCATGGAACCACATGGATGCTGGATCAATCAGACAGATTAATGAAGCACAACCTGCTGACATGACGAATATTGACACCCCTATTACATCTTGGTCCTGCAGTCCTCAACACTGCTTAAATAAATCAGGCCCAAGTAGAAGGAGGCAGGAAAACTTCCGAACCAAATAATTCACACGATAAAAAAATACAAGAGCTGAAATATAATGGAATTGCGACTCTCCCTAGAAGTCCTGAACTCCAAAATGTCAAAGAATTAAAAACATAATTTTGTTAGTGGGTGCAATCAATTTTATGTGTTCAAATTTGCTTAATATTTATAAAGGCAATAAAAAAGCTAAGATAGCCTACAAGAAGCTCATACATATTTTGATTTGACACACAATGTGAGGTTGGGCGGCAACTAGTTTAGTTAACGATTAATGAGTGTTAATCATCAATTATTCTGCTGATTACTTTTCCAAATAATCATTTATTTAGCCAAAAAACTCTTGTTCTTGTCTTTGAATAGCTTGTTTTTTTCCACAACAAGAAAAAATGCCAAACATTTTCTGCTTCCAGCCTCTTAAAAGTGATAATTTGTTCTTTTTTTGTAATATATGACAACAAATTGAATGTATTAAGGTTTTGGACTAAAAGCCCCCTTTATACAGCCTGTTCAAGGCGGGAAATGTTGCGCCTTTATACCGCCTCGCCGTTCTGTAAAGAAGGAACAAACATGAAATGAGAGGGGATTGTTGTTCTGCCTTTAAGACGGCAGCGGAGGTAGTCAGAGCTGGATCGATGTCTACCGGCATTGCAGGACAGACACCGACACTGTTGTGGTACACGTCAAGTTTCTGATTTAGGATACCGGCATGCTATCTAAAAGTCACACATGGGGGAGGCATCATGTCGGTCTTGTTTGGTTCAGTGTAAACAAGCAAAGCCAGAATAATGACAGGTCTTCTTCACTACAGTATATAGGGGTCTATGTTTAAAAGTAGCTAAAGTAGCTTAAGATTTTTTGCTACTTCATAGTCTACACAGTTAAGCAAGAGAAAAACTGAATGAATCAATAAAGAAAATCATCTTTAGCTGCATCCCTAGAGCAAATGTTTGATAACTTATGGAAAATTACTTAAAAGATTCACTGATGATCAGAATTGTTGTCAATTCATTTTCTATTCAATTAATCATTTTAGCTCACTGGGGCAAATGTACTGTCTTTTAATTAAACATTATTATATACATGGTTGATGTTTCATTCTGATTAAGAAATTAGCTACATGTGCATTCAATGACAAATCATATAATGAATCACCTCCTTTCTCTTAGAGAATCTACACAGCATGACAAGAAATGCATAAAATACAAAATTAAACATTGTGTACAGTATATTGGCCCATCACAGCTCTGCAGCAGATAGAAATATCTATGCAGTTGCTTTTACTTGAATTAACTGGTTAGCTTAAATGCTTAAAGCTCCTCTACTGTCATTTCTCCTGCCCAAATTCTGGTTGCATTTCTGACAACGGGGACTCAGAGTGGGCCAGAACAAATGGCATCCTCCATTTTTAATCAACAGGAGGATTAACCTTTGCTATCAGCGGGGCCTCTCTTAGCAAAATGTGAAGTCTAAATTCAGGATTATACCCATGAAGACATGCTTTAGTTCATTATTGGACTTAGATTTTCAGACCTGTATGACACCCCATATATCACTACCATTAGGTTACCATTAATGACTCAGTAATC
>NW_019430274.1:0-2934 GCF_002814215.2 Seriola lalandi dorsalis
CGAGCGGCTCAGTATATACTGTATACTTATAGTGCATGCCTCTCTCTGCTGTTTGAACAGACACACTTGAGCTCTAGTTCTTAGAGATTTTGACTCTTTTCATCGGATTTTAAAAGTTAATGAACCTCATTGCTGCCAAACACTCCCTCAGCTACCTCACCAGCACAACTTTCTCTAATTCTTATAGCCTTCCAAGTCTTTCCTCTGGGTCAAGTTGCCTCAGGGTCAAACCTACAACGTTAACACTTCTGAATGATCCTGTTACTTGTACCTCTTTGCCACCATGGTCTACCATTGCTTCTCCCAACTTTTCCTTTGGGCAGCACCCAAGGGAAAGAGTCAAAAGCTCATAGAAGAAGTGTGTAAAAGGTCCTTCACTAAGTAGCTTGACAATGTTAGAGGACTGCTTAGAAGTTTGAGGTTGGATTGTCAGAAGTTCCGTGAATTCTGTGACCAACACTCAACTTAGTGAATTTTGAAGTCCGACTTCCAGATAGACACAAAAGGTCCCAGAAACACTGCTCAAATGGTCCTGATCAAACAGCTCAGGGAGACAAAGGACTATTGAGAAGTTTTGAGGTCAAGGGTATGATTATTGTGATGCTCACTATATACTGAAATCCAAATGTTCAAAGAAAAAAAGTCAGAAGCTCTGAGAAATAGCACGTCAATATATCTGGTCAAATAGCACCTATAGAAAACATTTTAAGGCTCTAACAAATGTCTTTTCACAGCAAGCTCAGAGTGTTAGAGAAGTACTTGGAAGTTTTAAGGATGTGAGTTCAATCCTTATTAGGCTCACTGAATTTTGAAGACCCACAATGAAAGACTCAAATGTTCTAAGAAATACAACTTGGAAGCATCAGAACAAATACCTAAGGGTATCTGCTCTGAAGTTTAGAGGTTGTAGTTCAATCCTTGGTGAATTTTGAAAATTTCAACACACAGATGAAATATTTAAGGAGTCTTAAGAAAGGTGGCTTTAACCAAATAACACAGCATGGACGTTCTGAGGATGTGGGTTTGATCCTTTTTCTTTCCAATTTTTGAAGTCAAAAGCCGAAAGTGAAGCCTGGAAAGCACAGACAGAAGCTCTCAGAGTAATTACTAGTGTGGTGGGTTAGTTTGCAGTGTCTGGTTCAAATCCAGTTTATTCTCTGTTACTTTACTGACTCTCAACATAAAACTAAACCAGAGACTCTTGCTATTGGCTGTTCCAAACTTAACTGATTGTACTGATTGACATAGTTATTACATAAACATGAATTAAAATGCTACTACAACACGTTTCAACTATTAGTAGGTGATTTTACTGATGTTACCTTGTGGTTCTTTTTGCTTTTAGTGTTTTTCCTGTTTCTCCTCACAGTAATCCCTTTGTTTTCTTTATTGAACTGACTCATTAGATTCCTCCCTGCACTTCAATCTTGCACTCTCTCCAGTTTATTTCAGTCTTTTTATCCCTCCCGCAAAGGACATTGAATTATTTTTGACTGTGTTCTAAAGAAATAAACATCAGTAAAACTAATGATCCACAGTCAAGCCTGCTTTACATAACCACTTTTTGCTTTAATGATTACAATCAAAAACATTTGTACAACATTTTCAACATTAGAAAATGGATGCAGATTTTTTTGGCTGACAGTAACTGCTATGAAAACAAACTGAGGGACAGAGAGGTGGATACTGCGTGGAGATGAAGTAGAAAAAGAGCTGTATATTGGAGGGACCAAACAGCTGGTGATGTATCAGAAGAAACGTCCATGTTTACTTAACCATTTTAAGAGTGTATGCATGGCGGATATGACATTTCTCCTCTTCTTCTCCTATCTCGTGTTATTTAAACAGATAAGGGCCCATAGCCTATATGGGAGCGGCATAATGAGAAGCTAAGATGCATCAAGCCATTACTGTCTCTGGCCTTACGCTTGTCGTCATTACTGTGCACAGGAAAACATTTTTTTCTGATACACCCAAATGATGTTTCTATGTTTTGCATCAGTGCCGAGCACAGAGATGGAGGAGGCGTGGACTGTGGGAAATATTAGACAAGGGAACCACCACTCATCCTTCTTTTATCAAACACACAAAGAAAAACAAGGATGACAGAAGGGAAGAGGAAATACTGATAAATAACAGTGGATTCAGAGCCATAAATAGACAGTATTGGATATTTAGGACCCTGGGGGGTGGAGTCAGCTGAGGTGGAGGAGAACTGGCAGCTAGCCTTCAAGTAACGGGATATCCCAGTGCAGTGTCCTGTGTGTTGATTGGGCGGCTCTACATCATGGAGCAGGATGTTTTTCCTGGCTGCACGCCGCCGTCCATCTTCTCTGCCTCCAGGATCATCCTCCGGAAAACTTCCACGGCTGTCTGAGAAAAGAAAGAGACACCCACGCACAAGAGGTTGTCACATGTCTTGGTCACACCACTTTGAATTTTCCAGCAGCACACACACTACATCAAGCGAAGCTTCGCTGGTTTTAGGTACAACAGAGCCGGCATTGTTTTTATGTGTATTTACCCACAGCCGAGCGATACCGCTTGCTAACTTGATTTAAAGCAGATTATCTGACTTCCTGAATCTGAACCTTGGTTGTGGAGGGAAATGCGTCCTCCAGAAAATGGACAGAGGGTTTCGAAAATCAATTTCTGCTGCACGTGTTGCAAGTTTAATAATAGCTTATGTTGGTAAGATTTCAGGCTTTTCCTGATGAGCCTGAGGTAAATGAATAAAGTCTAAAGAACAGTGGATACAGTGTGATTTTTCTTAGAAGCTGTGGTGGATAAACTTCCTAACAATTGTTAAAGCTACATTTGGGCCTCTCGGGGGCAGCATAACAAGCAGTAAATATAAAACTGGCACACAGTATTATCCTGTTATTAAGTTGAAACAGTGGCTTATTTACATGTGGAGTTGACATTGATGCAACG
>NW_019430275.1:0-2774 GCF_002814215.2 Seriola lalandi dorsalis
TTCTACACCGCAAAACAATGCAGTACAGTAAAAAAATAAAACTTTGTCATGTTTGTTGCAGCTCAAGACATTTACCTTCCCTGCTGCTCTGGGTATTTCTGTTTGCAGTAGGCTTCCAATGATGCATAGACCTTTTCTCTCAGGAGCTCCACCTCACTGGTGTTGGAGAGCCCTTTAGCATCTGCAGGAAAATAACATTTTCATTAGGGGCAAGACACTACTCTGTAAGAAAAAAAATGTAATCTTACTTATTTATATTATCAGCTTCTTGCACTGTCAAGCACCTGGGTTGAAGAGGACGATAGCTCGGAGGCAGCCCAGCTCTGTTTTGTCCATTTGCATATCTCTCATTTTATTGACGAGCTCGGTAAGAACCCTAAATAATGACAAGCAATGCAAAGATTTTTGGAAAAAGGTTTTAGAGTGTAAAATACAAAGACCATAATGAGAAAATTACACTTATTTTACTGACTTAATGATATTAATAAGCATAAAATTACCTGTCAAATATGGCGCCGACCTCTGCACTCTGCACACTCTCCCTGTGTTAGATATTAACAATTATTATGCAGATACTATGCATATGTAAAACATTAGCCAAAAGCATTACATTTAGTTGAAATTTAAATGCAAGTATGCTGGAAATTTTTTGTCTCGATCAATGTACCTGTCAAAAATGGCTCCAACTCCTGCACTGTGTGCACTGTCGCGTTGCAGCTCAGAGGCCAGGAGAACTCCATCCTTCAAGGCAATGGAGCGATGGGAGAACGAGGCAATGAGGAGCTCATTCCATCCTGACAAATGAAATACAATAAAACACAGGTATGTCATGATAGCATTTCCTCCCAAGCATTTTAATTGTTCTTAAGGTGAAATTACCCTTACAATGAAAAGCTGTTGTAAAGAAAACTCTTTCCTTCCTCAGGTTGAAACCAGTTGTACGACTATGCTCGACTCATCCAGCAGCACCTTTTGCAAACTTCCTGCCTTCCCTTTAGATTTATTTCCATTGGGTCCTGACTAAGTGCGTCATTGCAACACACTTCAAGTTAAACTAAAATTATTATTGCCAGTTGTCCCTTTGAACAAAAAAAAACAAAACACTTGGGACATCACCAAACACGTAATAACAGGGACCTAGCAACAGTTACTGCAACAATGTCCTCCCATCAGGTGACTCTGCCAATGTGTCTACCAAACTTGTTGTAGATTATCCCTGTGTGAGGCTACTGTAGTTTAAGTATCTAGGCTCACACTCTGTATCCCTCACCTGCCTATGTTTTTGTACACAGTTGTGTTTCAAAAACAATTGGACAAAAATCTTCCTCAATTCCTGAAATGTATGTCCAAATATATATTATTGTGCATCAGTTACTATATATTGTTATTTAAATATCCAAGGTAAAAAGCACCTTACAGGCTTTTTTTTGGCTCTGCTGGCAAATCAGTTTCATACATATTTTTTGTGCTCTACCTCTCAAACCTCTGGTTAATTTTACCATATAGGGTGCAAAAAAATCAAGAAAACAGTTCACAGCACTATCTTAGATAGCAGTGTAATTGTATAATACAGCTTTACACATGAAAATGGACAATTTCAGCAAATATCCTTGGCCTTGTTATTCTTTCAGAAGTCTACTTTGTAATAATGCAACGTTCACAATCTTCCACACTGAAACTTGCATCAGACCTAATGTGGATCTGATACCTGTGTTCTTGGTAGGTCTTGCAAAAGCAAACCATTTCAATATGACTTCGGTAACACGACTACCTTTCTTTGGTATTATTTTATCAACTTCAGTGGCCATTACTCAAGTTTGTTGTTGCAGTAAAGGTCAGATGTCTCCAAGGAAATGGCTACAGCCTACGTTAATGCTGCTGGCATTTGAGTGACAACAGAGGAAGCACTATTCTCATTTTTTAATTTTAGGCATTGTTCACATTTCACATTGTTCAAAAACTAAAGTAAAGTTCTTTAAGTTAAGTTTGTTGATTTTGAAGGAACAGTTCCACATGGATCATTAATGACTGCAGGTTCTCAATCATACCTGCACGCAGAAGGATGACCTGGTCATCAAGGGGCAGTTCAGAGAAATGAGGGATTCTCTTTGCCCACTCCACCAAGGCAAACAGCTGTTTGTCTGCAGTCTGACAGATGTTGGTAACTGCATCATGGGGCTGGAATCAAACAATACAACAACATGACTATTTGGTTATATATCTAAACCAAATACTTTCAATTATTACAACTTGAAAGCACATGTTTAATCAAGTTATCTTAGAAAATTGAGCCCAAACTCATTGTGCTGCCATGAAAAACACGACTGACACATTTATTTATATAAATCTACTGATTGCCTTGTTCCAACCACTCACAGAGTTGCCTGCAGAGCCTCCGTCAGAATGAAGCTCAGTCTTCAGCTCCACTGCCGTCTCTGCCTCCAAGATTTTCTCCACAGGCATCTCCTCATTCACTCCAACACTGAACTCCAGCTCTCCTTCACGCTCTCGGTTCCTCTGGCGCTCCTCCTGGACCGCTGCATCAGACAAGACGTAAGGAAACAGCGATGGTGGGAGAAAAGGAATGAGATGATGGCTAACACTGAATAATGACAAGACTCTGTTGCATTGAGAAAGTCCTGTTTCCAATTCAGTGCTGTCTTCAAAAAATGGAATCATGTCAGGAACAGCAAAAATGAATTTCGAAAGCACTGTAGTCTACTCAGAATTCTGTTAACTCTAACTGGCAATTTCTACTGTACATTCCTGAAGAT
>NW_019430276.1:0-3020 GCF_002814215.2 Seriola lalandi dorsalis
TAGTGAGTGATCACTGTGGATGTGTGTCAGGGGAAACGCATCTTTTTACACAGCTTGATGGGAAAGCACTTCAAAGGGATACTTACAACTTTTGAACTTTGACTGTCAACACTGACACCATGCCAAATATGACCTTTTACTTGGGGCAAAGTGGGACATTATGAGCAACATGCATTTCACCGCCTACCCAATTTTCAGTTCCACCATAATTACTTCTCTTCCTTTTAAGATTTAGGTCGGATAAAGAATGCAGTCTGATCTCGCAGGAGCTGAGCGGTCTCCAGCCAAATAACTCGTGACTCTATTGTTAACTGCTTGCCCTTTGTGGCACATGAAGCTTTTCCAGCACGCGAGGAAGGCAGCAGAAATAAGATTAGTGGCGTTCATAGTCTGGTTTGGGTGCAACTTGGGTAGATATTGATTACACATTTTTTCCAGACAATTGTGGTGCTGTGTACTTTGGATATGTCTATACTCCTTAAACAATGCTGTTGGTGAAAAATTGTACACCTGTGTTTGGCAATAAATCAGGTGCCCTAGTACAGTATATCAGTGGCATTTACAGTTCATTAGATCAGTGCTGCCCTCCTATGGCCATTAGGGAAAACAACAGATACTTCACACTAACACTCGCATGGTTAAAACCACCAATGTTTTCCTGTGTTCATTATTAAAATACATCTTATAATATGTTCTATAATAATGCTTACATTTCTTACCTATGACTTAAAGTTATATATATATAAACGCAATAAAAATAATATTTTGGGCTCTGGTGGTGAGATGCGTCTACCTGGAAATACAGAAGGTGGGTGAATGGGATGGTTCAAGTCTTATCTCTTGGTGTGCTGTAGCACTTGTCTCCTGTCTCCCTGTCTACTGGCCATGCACAAGCGAGGTGTTTAATATCCCTAAAAC
The DNA here is from genome assembly GCF_002814215.2 of Seriola lalandi dorsalis. Taxonomy (NCBI): domain Eukaryota; kingdom Metazoa; phylum Chordata; class Actinopteri; order Carangiformes; family Carangidae; genus Seriola; species Seriola lalandi. Next base: position 919 of record NW_019430276.1, read on the forward strand.
AGAACAATAAAACAAAGATCAGTGCGTGATGACACAAACTCACAGTAAGTCTACAAAAACAGGACTCTTAGACAAGTTATGGTTTTTATTTTTTCTCACAAACAAAGTTTGTTTACAAAAAGGAACATCAAAAATAAAATTGTACCTATCTATTGCATGTCATGCTGGCAGTTTGAACTACATGCAAAAACAACAATAATAAGAACATTAATAATAATCATTACTGTACAAAAAATGATGGGGAAGATATGAAGCCAAACATTTCAAAACCAAGAGAAAAACACTTTTATTGGGGGAAAAAAGGCTTCTATAAAAAGGGCGTTTTTTTTTTTTTCTGCAGATGGAGTCATGTGTTTGTACATGAGACCAGGGCACAAGACTCCAAAACCACCCGGGTAGAGAAGGTTGTGTGAAACTGCATAGAGGCAGAGAAAAGTCTCCCTGCTCTAAAGACAGAGGGGTGAAGAAAGTAAGTGAATAAAAAACAAAATAGAAGAGTAAAGATGACTGCAGTGCGGGTGCTTGAAACGCAAGCACACGCCATAACATACACAGTTAACCTATACAGTTTGAAGCCCTTACAACATAAAGACATGCTTCTTCGTCAATGTGGAAAATAACACAACATAGAAACTACATGAAATTATATTTGAACCTATAACTTCTCGAGATCCCTTAGATTGAGTTGCTGTAGAAAGTGATATCTGAGGTATATGGCTTCATTTCATCCATCAATTACGTGACAAACAAAGAAGAAGGTATGATTTAGGTTTTCACCAGAAGGAAAGCAAGAGGTGAAGAATCCCATGGCTTCCTTCAATCACAGATATGCCAGGACCAGATCATGTAGACAGAGACAGACACTTTCCCCAATTCATTTCCAAATGGAGAGCAGAAAGGAAGGTGTCAAGAATAAAGCACACACTTTTTTATGTTTTAAAAATCTTTGACGTTTGGACAAAGACAAGAGGAACAGAGTTAGTGGGTGGACAGACGGTGGGTGTGGCAGTAGTAGCATATTTTCTCTACAGATGTGGGTGACAGAAATACAAAAACTTAGATGGTAACTGAGCATGGATGCAACTTAGCATATGATTGCGAAAGAGTCAATCGGTGTCCCTTTGGTTTTCCAGTGTACTAAATTTATTACAAAAAAATGAGTGTTATTTATTCGAGGTCCCTTGTCTAAATGAGCAGTGCTTAAAATCAAGGTTATCGAGCGTCCTTAGTCGAAGTTGGTGGCATCTGTCGGCATCACATGGGCTGGTGTGCATGTTGTGTGTTTGTGTGTGAAGTAAAGGTTCCTGGTTGGGCTCAGTCGGTGCTGACCTGCGTGACCTGTGCGTCAGCTGTCTGGTTGGTGGACTGAATGAACATTGGTTGGGTCAGCTCCTGTCCTGCTGGCATCGTCACCTGCTGAATCTGATACAACTGCTGTGAAACAGAGAGACAGACGGAGAGGTTGAAGGTCTATGTGTACTTGGATTTTAACAGGATGACATGGTGACAAGGGTTTAGATCGCTCTTGGGTTGTTAAAAGGTGCTATTTATGCTTCTAGGATAAAACACCTTTTATCTGATTGAATTAGAAATTTTACTCACTGTTGTATAATTACATTTCTGGCTAATTCTCACTTGTGGCATATTTTGTGTTATCTGTCTAATGATAGTTGTCTGTAACTGTATCTTGGCCAGGGAAAGGGAGATACCCAATCTAAATGAGGTTTTCATGCTTAAATAAGATTTGGATTAATAATATTTTCCTCCTAGTAGCACGTCAGCTGGTTAGCAGCTAGGTGTGTGCAATAGTTACAATTACAAATGCTAAAAATGCCACAAACAAGGACAATGAGTCCGGTGCCACCTGGCAAATCTGAGATACAAAATTCAGTGTGTAGCTCTAGATGTCTCCGTCATTTCTACAGCTTTGACACATTGGATATATTTGTTGCAATTTTTACCTGTCCGTCAGTAAACTGGTTGAATTGCTGCTGTCCTTGCTGTACCTCTGTCTGTGTGATCTGTAAACAAGCAAATTAAAGAAAATTAACAATTGAGCAATGTAAATGTTTGGATACATCTCATTTGTTTTCTGAATTTTA